>NC_141552.1:37720000-38020000 GCF_021556685.1 Rattus norvegicus
TTTCCCAGTCTCAATCGCACATTCTTTGGCGAATTCTGTTCGTTCCAAGCCGCCAAAGCTTTTAGGAAGATGACTCTGAAGATAAACACAGCGCTAGTGTTTCACAATGTGAACTGCTGTTACATGGCGAATAAGCTCAGTTTTAAGTTGTTTTAGACGGTAAAAAGCATACATTTCTACCCAGATCTGACGTGCATTTCCCAGTCTGAATCACACATTCTTTGGCGAATTCTGTTCTTTCCAACCTGGCAAAGCTTGTAGGAAGATGACTTTGAAGATAAACACAGCGCTAGTGTTTCACAATGTTAATTGGTGTTACATGGCAAATAAGCTTAGTTTTTAAGTTGGTGTAGACGGTAAATTGCATACTTTTCTACACAGATCATACCTGCATTTCCCAGTCTGAATTGCACATTCTTTGGCGAATTCTGTTCGTTTCAAGCTGGCAAAGCTTGTAGGAAGATGACTCTGAAGATAAACACAGCGCTAGTGTTTCACAATATGAACTGATGTTACATGGCGAATAAGCTCAGTTTTAAGTTGTTGTAGACGGTAAAAAGCATACTTTTCTACACAGATCATACATGCATTTCCCAGTCTGAATCGCACATTCTTTGGCGAATTCTGTTCGTTCTAACCTAGCAAAGCTTGTAGTAAGATGAATTTGAATATAAACACACCGGGAGTGCTTCATAAAGTGAATTGCAGTTACCTGGCTCAGTTTTAAGTTGTTCTAGACGGTAAAAAGCTTACATTTGTATATAGATCAAACGTGCGTTTCCCAGTCTCAATCGCACATTCTTTGGCGAATTCTGTTCGTTCCAAGCTGGCAAAGCTTGTAGGAAGATGACTCTGAAGATAAACACAGCGCTAGTGTTTCACAATGTGAACTGCTGTTACATGGCGAATAAGCTCAGTTTTAAGTTGTTTTAGACGGTAGAAAGCAAACTTTTCTACACTGATCATACATGCATTTCCCAGTCTGAATCGCACATTCTTTGGCGAATTCTGTTCTTTCCAAGCCGGCAAAGCTTGTAGGAAGATGACTCTGAAGATAAACACAGCGCTAGTCTTTCACAATGTGAACTGCTGTTACATGGCAAATAAGCTCAGTTTTAAGTTGTTGTAGACGGTAAAAAGCATACTTTTCTACACAGATCATACATGCATTTCTTAGTCTGAATCGCACATTCTTTGGCGAATTCTGTTCGTTCCATGCCGGAAAAGCTTGTAGGAAGATGACTTTGAAGATAAACACAGCGCTAGTGTTTCACTATGTGAATTGCTCTTACATGGCGAATAAGCTTAGTTTTAAGTTGTTCTAGACAGTAAAAAGCATACTTTTCTACACAGATCTTACGTGCATTTCCCAGTTTGAATCGCCCATTCTTTGGCGAATTCTGTTCTTTCCAAGCTGACAAAGCTTGTAGGAAGATGAATTTGAAGATAAACACACCTCTAATGTTTCATAAGGTGAATTGCAGTTACACGGCGAATAAGCTTAGTTTTAAGTTGTTCTAGACGTTAAAAAGCATACTTTTCTATATAGATCAAATGTGGGTTTCCCAGTCTGAATCGCACATTCTTTGGCGAATTCTGTTCGTTCTAAACTAGAAAAGCTTGTAGTAAGATGAATTTGAAGATAAACACACCGGGAGTGCTTCATAAAGTGATTTGCAGTTACCTGGCTTAGTTTTAAGTTGTTCTAGACGGTAAAAAGCTTACATTTGTATATAGATCAAACGTGCGTTTCCCAGTCTCAATCGCACATTCTTTGGCGAATTCTGTTCGTTCCAAGCCGGCAAAGCTTGTAGGAAGATGACTCTGAAGATAAACACAGCGCTAGTGTTTCACAATGTGAACTGCTGTTACATGGCGAATAAACTCAGTTTTAAGTTGTTGTAGACGGTAAAAAGCATACTTTTCTACACAGATCATACATGAATTTCCCAGTCTGAATCGCACATTCTTTGGCGAATTCTGTTCTTTCCAAGCTGGCAAAGCTTGTAGGAAGATGAATTTGAAGATAAACACACCTCTAGTGTTTCATAAGGTGAATTGCAGTTACACGGCGAATAAGCTTAGTTTTAAGTTGTTCTAGACGTTAAAAATCATACTTTTCTATATAGATTAAATGTGTTTTCCCAGTCTGAATCGCACATTCTTTGGTGAATTCTTTTCCTTCCAACCTGCCAAAGCTTGTAGGAAGATGACTTTGAATATAAACACAGCGCTAGTGTTTCACTATTTGAATTGCTCTTACGTGGCGAATTAGCTTAGTTTTAAGTTGTTCTAGACGGTAAAAAGCATACTTTTCTACACAGATCATACATGCATTTCCCAGTCTGAATCGCACATTCTTTGGCGAATTCTGTTCTTTCCAAGCTGGCAAAGCTTTAGGAAGATGAATTTGAAGATAAACTCACCACTAGTGTTTCATAAGCTGAATTGCAGTTACACGGCTAATAAGCTTAGTTTTAAGTTGTTCTAGACGTTAAAAAGCATACTTTTCTATATTGATCAAATGTGGGTTTCCCAGTCTGAATCGCACATTCTTTGGCGAATTCTGTTCCTTCCAACCTGGCAAAGCTTGTAGGAAGATGACTTTGAAGATAAACACAGCGCTAGTGTTTCACTATGTGAATTTCTCTTACATGGCGAATAAGCTTAGTTTTAATTTGTTCTAGACAGTAAAAAGCATACTTTTCTACACAGATCTTACGTGCATTTCCCAGTCTGAATCGCACATTCTTTGGCGAATTATGTTCGTTCCAAGCCTGAAAAGCTTGTAGGAAGATGACTCTGAAGATAAACACAGCGCTAGTGTTTCACAATGTGAACTGCTGTTACATGGCGAATAAGGTCAGTTTTAAGTTGTTGTAGACGGTAGAGAGCATACTTTTCTACACAGATCATACATGCATTACCAAGTCTGAATCGCACATTCTTTGGCGAATTCTGTTCGTTCCATGCCGGCAAAGCTTGTAGGAAGATGACTTTGAAGATAAACACAGCGCTAGTGTTTCACTATGTGAATTCCTCTTACATGGCGAATAAGCTTAGTTTTAAGTTGTTCTAGACTGTAAAAAGCATACTTTTCTACCCAGATCTTACGTGCATTTCCCAGTCTGAATCGCACATTCTTTGGCGAATTCTTTTCTTTCCCAGCTGGCAAAGCTTGTAGGAAGATGAATTTGAAGATAAACACACCTCTAGTGTTTCATAAGGTGAATTGCAGATACACGGCGAATAAGCTTAGTTTTAAGTTGTTCTAGACATTAAAAAGCATACTTTTCTATATAGATCAAGTGTGGGTTTCCCAGTCTGAATCGCACATTCTTTGGCGAATTCTGTTCCTTGCAACCTGGCAAAGCTTGTAGGAAGATGACTTTGAAGATAAACACAGCGCTAGTGTTTCACTATGGGAATTGCTCTTAAATGGCGAATAAGCTTAGTTTTAAGTTGTTCTAGACGGTAAAAAGCATACTTTTCTACACAGATCTTACGTGCATTTCCCAGTCTGAATCGCACATTCTTTGGCTAATTCTCTTCTTTCCAAGCTGGCAAAGCTTGTAGGAAGATGAATTTGAAGATAAACTCACCGCTAGTGTTTCATAAGGTGAATTGCAGTTACAAGGCGAATAAGCTCAGTTTTAAGTTGTTCTAGACGTTAAAAGGAATACTTTTCTATATAGATCAAATGTGGGTTTCCCAGTCTGAATCGCACATTCTTTGGCGAATTCTGTTCGTTCCCAGCTGTCAAAGCTTGTAGGAAGATGACTTTGAAGATAAACACAGCGCTAGTGTTTCACAATGTTAATTGTTGTTACATGGCCAATTAGCTTAGTTTTAAGTTGTTGTAGACGGTAAAAAGCATACTTTTCTACACAGATCATACCTGCATTTCCCAGTCTGAATCGCACATTCTTTGGCGAATTCTGTTCGTTCTAACCTAGCAAAGCGTGTAGTAAGATGAATTTGAAGATAAACACACCGGGAGTGCTTCATAAAGTGAATTGCAGTTACCTGGCTCAGTTTTAAGTTGTTCTAGACGGTAAAAAGCTTACATTTGTATATAGATCAAACGTGCGTTTCCCAGTCTCAATCGCACATTCTTTGGCGAATTCTGTTCGTTCCAAGCTGGCAAAGCTTGTAGGAAGATGACTCTGAAGATAAACACAGCGCTAGTGTTTCACAATGTGAACTGCTGTTACATGGCGAATAAGCTCAGTTTTAAATTGTTGACGGTAGAAAGCATACTATTCTACACAGATCATACATGCATTTCCAAGTCTGAATCGCACATTCTTTGGCGAATTCTGTTCGTTCCATGCCGGCAAAGCTTGTAGGAAGATGACTTTGAAGATAAACACAGCGCTAGTGTTTCACTATGTGAATTGCTCTTACATGGCGAATAAGCTTAGTTTTAAGTTGTTCTAGACTGTAAAAAGCATACTTTTCTACACAGATCTTACGTGCATTTCCCAGTCTGAATCGCACATTCTCTGGCGAATTCTGTTCTTTCCCAGCTGGCAAAGCTTGTAGGAAGATGAATTTGAAGATAAACACACCTCTAGTGTTTCATATGGTGAATTGCAGTTACACGGCGAATAAGCTTAGTTTTAAGTTGTTCTAGACGTTAAAAAGCATACTTTTCTATATAGATCAAATGTTGGTTTCCCAGTCTGAATCGCACATTCTTTGGCGAATTCTGTTGCTTCCAACCTGGCAAAGCTTGTAGGAAGATGACTTTGAAGATAAACACAGCGCTAGTGTTTCACTATGTGAATTGCTCTTACATGGCGAATAAGCTTAGTTTTAAGTTGTGCTAGACGGTTAAAAGCATACTTTTCTACACAGATCTTACGTGCATTTCCCAGTCTGAATCGCACATTCTTTGGCGAATTCTGTTCGTTCAAATCTGGCAAAGCTTTAGGAAGATGACTTTGAAGATAAACACAGCGCGAGTGTTTCACAATGTTAATTGTTGTTACATGGCGAATAAGCTCAGTTTTAAGTTGTTGTAGACGGTAGAAAGCATACTATTCTACATAGATCATACATGCATTTCCCAGTCTGAATCGCACATTCTTTGGCGAATTCTGTTCGTTCCATGCCGGCAAAGCTTGTAGGAAGATGACTTTGAAGATAAACACAGCGCTGGTGTTTCACTATGTGAATTGCTCTTACATGGCGAATAAGCTTAGTTTTAAGTTGTTCTAGACATTAAATGCATACTTTTCTACACATCTTACGTGCATTTCCCAGTCTGAATCGCACATTCATGTCGAATTATGTTCTTTCCAAGCTAGCAAAGCTTGTAGGAAGATGAATTTGAAGATAAACACACCTCTAGTGTTTCATAAGGTGAATTGCAGTTACACGGCGAATAAGCTTAGTTTTAAGTTGTTCTAGACGTTAAAAAGCATACTTTTCTATATAGATCAAATGTGGGTTTCCCAGTCTGAATCGCACATTCTTTGGCGAATTCTGTTCCTTCCAACCTGGCAAAGCTTGTAGGAAGATGACTCTGAAGATAAACACAGCGCTAGTGTTTCACAATGTTAATTGGTGTTACATGGCGATAAGCTCAGTGTTAAGTTGTTGTAGACGGTAAAAAGCATACTTTTCTACACAGATCATACATGCATTTCCCAGTCTGAACCGCACATTCTTTGGCGAATTCTGTTCTTTCCAAGCTGGCAAAGCTTGTAGGAAGATGAATTTGAAGATAAACACACCGCTAGTGTTTCATTAGGTGAATTGCAGTTAAACGGCGAATAAGCTTAGTTTTAAGTTGTTCTAGATGTTAAAAAGCATACTTTTCTATATAGATCAAATGTGGGTTTCCCAGTCTGAATCGCACATTCTTTGGCGAATTCTGTTCCTTCCAACCTGGCAAAGCTTGTAGGAAGATGACTTTGAAGATAAACACAGCGCTAGTGTTTCACAATATTAATTGGTGTTACATGGCGAATAAGCTTAGTTTTAAGTTGTTGTAGATGGTAAAAAGCATACTTTTCTACACAGATAATACCTGCATTTCCCAGTCTGAATCGCACATTCTTTGGCGAATTCTGTTCGTTCTAACCTAGCAAAGCTTGTAGTAAGATGAATTTGAAGATAAACACACCGGGAGTGCTTCATAAAGTGGTTTGCAGTTACCTGGCTTAGTTTTAAGTTGTTCTAGACGGTAAAAAGCTTACATTTGTATATAGATCAAACGTGCGTTTCCCAGTCTCAATCGCACATTCTTTGGCGAATTCTGTTCGTTCCAAGCCGGCAAAGCTTGTAGGAAGATGACTCTGAAGATAAACACAGCGCTAGTGTTTCACAATATGAACTGATGTTACATGGCGAATAAGCTCAGTTTTAAGTTGTTGTAGACGGTAAAAAGCATACTTTTCTACACAGATCATACATGCATTTCCCAGTCTGAATCGCACATTCTTTGGCGAATTCTGTTCTTTCCAAGCTGGCAAAGCTTGTAGGAAGATGAATTTGAAGATAAACACACCGCTAGTGTTTCTTTAGGTGAATTGCAGTTACACGGCGAATAAGCTTAGTTTTAAGTTGTTCTAGACGTTAAAAAGCATACTTTTCTATATAGATCAAATGTGGGTTTCCAAGTCTGAATCGCACATTCTTTGGCGAATTCTGTTCGTTCTAACCTAGCAAAGCTTGTAGTAAGATGAATTTGAAGATAAACACACCGGGAGTGCTTCATAAAGTGATTTGCAGTTACCTGGCTTAGTTTTAAGTTGTTCTAGACGGTAAAAAGCTTACATTTGTATATAGATCAAACGTGCGTTTCCCAGTCTCAATCGCACATTCTTTGGCGAATTCTGTTCGTTCCAAGCCGGCAAAGCTTGTAGGAAGATGACTCTGAGGATAAACACAGCGCTAGTGTTTCACAATGTGAACTGCTGTTACATGGCGAATAAGCTCAGTTTTAAGTTGTTGTAGACGGTAAAAAGCGTACTTTTCTACACAGATCATACATGAATTTCCCAGTCTGAATCGTACATTCTTTTGCGAATAATGTTTTTTCCAAGCTGGCAAAACTTGTAGGAAGATGACTTTGAAGATAAACACACTGCAAGTGTTTCACAATGTTAATTGGTGTTACATGGCGAATAAGCTTTGTTTTAAGTTGTTGTAGACGGTAAAAAGCATACTTTTCTACACAGATCATACCTGCATTTCCCAGTCTGAATCGCACATTCTTTGGCGAATTCTGTTCGTTCTAACCTAGCAAAGCTTGTAGTAAGATGAATTTGAAGATATACACACCGAGAGTGCTTCATAAAGTGAATTGCAGTTACCTGGCTTTGTTTTAAGTTGTTCTAGACGGTAAAAAGCTTACATTTGTATATAGATGGAACGTGCGTTTCCCAGTCTTATTCGCACATTCTTTGGCGAATTCTGTTCGTTCCAAGCTGGCAAAGCTTGTAGGAAGATGAATTTGAAGATAAACACACCAGTAGTGTTTCATAAGGTGAAGTGCAGTTACACGGCGAATAAGCTTAGTTTTAAGTTGTTTAGACGTTAAAAAGCATACTTTTCTATATAGATCAAATGTGGGTTTCCCAGTGTGAATCGCACATTCTTTGGCCTATTCTGTTCGTTCCAAGCTGACAAAGCTTGTAGGAAGATGACTTTGAAGATAAACACAGCGCTAGTGTTTCACAATGTTAATTGGTGTTACATGGCGAATAAGCTCAGTTTTAAGTTGTTGTAAACGGTAAAAAGCATACTTTTCTACACAGATCATACATGCATTTCCCAGTCTGAATCGCACATTCTTTGGCGAATTCTGTTCGTTCCAACCTGGCAAAGCTTGTAGGAAGATGAATTTGAAGATAAACACAACTCTAGTGTTTCATAAGGTGAATTGCATTTACACGGCGAATAAGCTCAGTTTTAAGTTGTTCTAGACGTTAAAAAGCATACTTTTCCATATAGATCAAATGTGGGTTTCCCAGTCTGAATCGCACATTCTTTGGCGAATTTTGTTCGTTCAAAGCTGGCAAAGCTTGTAGGAAGATGACTTTGAAGATAAACACAGCGCTAGTGTTTCACAATGTGAACTGCTGTTACATGGCGAATAAGCTTAGTTTTAAGTTGTTGTAGACGGTAAAAAGCCTACTTTTCCACCCAGATCATACGTGCATTTCCCAGTCTGAATCGCACATTCATTGGCGAATTCTGTTCGTTCCAACTTGGCAAAGCTTGTAGGAAGATGAATTTGAAGATAAACACACCGCTAGTGTTTCATAAAGTGAATTGCAGTTATATGGCGAATAAGCTGAGTTTTAAGTGTTTCTAGAATTTTGTTCGTTCTAAGCTGGCAAACCTTGTAGGAAGATGACTTTGAAAATAAACTCACAGCTGCTGTTTCACAAAGTGAATTCCTATTACTTGAGGATAAGCTCAGTTTTTTTAAGTGGTTCTCCACAGTAAAAAGCATACTATTCTCCATAGACAAAACCTGCGTTTCCCAGTCTGAATCGCACATTCTTTGGCGAATTCTGTTCATTCCAAGCTGGCAAAGCTTGTAGGAAGATGACTCTGAAGATAAACACAGCTCTAGTGTTTCACAATGTGAACTGCTGTTACATGGCGAATATGCTTAGTTTTAAGTTGTTCTAGACGGTTAAAAGCATACTTTTTTACACAGATCATACGTGCATTTCCCAGTCTGAATCGCACATTCTTTGGCGAATTCTGTTTTTTCCAAGCTGGCAAAGCTTGTAGGAAGATGAATTTGAAGATAAACTCACCGCTAGTGTTTCATAAGGTGAATTGCAGTTACACGGCGAATAAGCTCAGTTTTAAGTGGTTCTAGACGTTAAAAAGCATACTTTTCTATATAGATCAAATGTGGGTTTCCCAGTCTGAATCGCACATTCTTGGCGAATTCTGTTCGTTCCAAGCTGGCAAAGATTGTAGGAAGATGACTTTGAAGATAAACACAGCGCTAGTGTTTCACAATGTTAATTGTTGTTTCATGGCGAATAAGCTTAGTTTTAAGTTGTTGTAGACGGTAAAAAGCATACTTTTCTACACAGATCATACCTGCATTTCCCAGTCTGAATCGCACATTCTTTGGCGAATTCTGTTCGTTCTAACCTAGCAAAGCTTGTAGTAAGATGAATTTGAAGATAAACACACCGAGAATGCTTCATAAAGTGAATTGCAGTTACCTGGCTTAGTTTTAAGTTGTTCTAGACGGTAAAAAGCTTACATTTGTATATAGATGGAACATGCGTTTCCCAGTCTCAATCGCACATTCTTTGGCGAATTCTGTTCGTTCCAAGCCGGCAAAGCTTGTAGGTTGATGACTCTGAAGATAAAGACAGCGCTAGTGTTTCACAATGTGAACTGCAGTTACATGGCGAATAAGCTCAGTTTTAAGTTGTTGTAGACGGTAAAAAGCATACTTTTCTACACAGATCATACGTGCATTTCCCAGTCTGAATCGCACATTCTTTGGCGAATTCTGTTCGTTCCATGCCGGCAAAGCTTGTAGGAAGATGACTTTGAAGATAAACACACCGCTAGTGTTTCACTATGTGAATTGCTCTTACATGGCGAATAAGCTTAGTTTTAAGTTGTTCTAAGCGGTAAAAGGCATACTTTTCTACACAGATCTTACGTGCATTTCCCAGTCTGAATCGCACATTCTTTGGCGAATTCTGTTCTTTCCAAGCTGGCAAAGCTTGTAGGAAGATGAATTTGAAGATAAACTCACCGCTAGTGTTTCATAAGGTGAATTGCAGTTACACGGCGAATAAACTCAGTTTTAAGTGGTTCTAGACGTTAAAAAGCATACTTTTCTATTGTAAGACTCTCAGAGAGAATCTTCCCTCAGGAGGGAGATCCTCAAGCCCAATGACCAGTCCGAGTCCACAGGCTGCAATCAGCAAGAGGATTTTTATTGATCAGGATACACAGGTATCTGTGGGCGTCCCAGTCAATTCGGAAGACTGGCGCACCTAGCAGAGCCAGGGTGGGCTTTTTATAGTATTTTGGGGAGCAGAAGCAGGCTTACAGAAGCAGATGCATGGTTACAGGGATGTGATTGGTGGAGTAAATGAGGCATACGTGTATGTTACTTATTTTGGCTATAATCATAACAATGAGTTAGCAAAAAGTACATGGTGGTCAGGGCTTCCGGGGGGTCAGGGACTTTTTCTTTTTCCTGCCAGGTGGCCCATGGAGCAGTGCCCACAATTTAGTCTGGTTTCTGCATTTTGTTTTCTTTTCTGGTCTGTTTCGTCTAAATGATGGGTCAGCTTGTCCCACATATCTAAAAACTTACTTTTTACTTCTATAGTTGAGGGCCTTGGGCTTGTACAATTCCCTTTCTGGGAGGGGGTCTTTCATTCCCCCATTTTCTTTTTGTCCTTGAGTGGAATCTTCCACTCAACTTGGTTAAGGTACCTCTGTTTTTTGTTGTTTCACCATCTGATACTGTTGTCTCAGCACAAAAGTTTGAATGACTGAAAGTCTGTATCTCTTATTATTCCTGTTTGATCTGCATAGAAACAACATTCTTCTTTTAGTGTAGCACACAGACTCTTTCTTTAAGGAATATCAGGTCTAATCTTTTCCTATTTTGAAGGACTACCTCTGAGAGGGAGGTTAGGTGTTCTTGGAGGTCAGCTAAAAAGTCTTTTTTACTCTTTTTATATCTGAGTCAATGGCAGTTCTGAATTCTCTATAAGCCTTGCATTGTAGGGCAACAGCAGATGTCCTTGTGCTGCCCTTGTAGCACCTAGATAGCCTTAAATAATTCTCAACTCTCTTTTGTGTCTTATTAAGTCTTTAGCATCAGGATTCTAATCTGGACACTATCTGAACCTATACACCAAGGTCTTTTAGAACTTCTAAACTTATATAGGTTGTGATCCCTGAGGCACAGTCCCAAGAAGTGTTAGGAGTACTAACATATGTAATGTTACATCATTTGTAATAAAAATCAAGCCTATCCTTACACCTATTCCGAGGGAACCCAGGGCAAACAGGCAAACATGAAATTCTTGTTTCTAAAACACACTCCTCAAGTAAGCATTATAGCAACCTCCCAGTCACTTAAGTCTAGGGAGCTTTTTGAAGATCTGAGTGTCCCTCTAGGTCCCAGCTCTCAGCCCCAACAACTAGTACACTGCTGGTGAGGGCTGAGAATTGACGGCTGTCAGGGTGGTCAGCAGCACCAGGTACGGTCCTTTCCAGCGAGGCTCGAGTGTCTGGGCTCCGTGTCGTTGTATGTAGCTGCAGTCTCTAACCTGGAACTGATGGGATGTCTCAGGGGTCTCCGGGGCATAGGCTGCTGTCAGCTGTGAGCAGATTTCTTTCTGTATCACCTGTAGGTCTTTTAGCCTGGCATATAAATCATTATTACTATGACATGTTGGTTCAGTAACATCATCTAATATAGTCAGGGGAGCTGAGGCCCCATATAAGATCTCAAAGGGGGTAAGGCTGAATCTGGAAGGGGTATTTCTTGCTCTGAAGAGAGCAAGAGGGAAGGAGTGTCACCCAGTCTGTGCCAGTCTCCATGGTTAATTTGGTCAGGGTCTCTTTTAGAGTCTTACTTATTTATTCTACCTGTCCTGAACTTTGAGGTCTGTAAATATAACGTAATTTTCAATTGACCTCTAAATACTTGGCCACACCCTGGCTTACCTTGGCAATGAAAGTAGGGCTGTTGTCTGACCAGATTACCTTGGGCATTCTAAATCGGGGGAAGATTTCTTCCAGTATCTTCTTGATGACTATTGAGGCCGTCTCTTGCTTGGTGGGGAAAGCTTCTACCTATTCCTGAAAAGATATCTGTAAACACTAGGAGACATTTATAACCATATTTTCCTGGTTTTATCTCTGTGAAGTCCACTTCTCAGTAGTATCTAGGCCGTTCCCCACGGAGCCTCCTACCACAGTCAACTTTCCTGAAAACAGTTACCTTTTGGCATGGTATACATCAGTGCACTATCTGTTCCACGAGATACTTGAGACCTGTGACATAATATTTAGTTTTTGAAAATGTCTGGATGAGTTTGCTTACCCCTAAGTGAGTCTATTGATGCATTTGTTTTATCATGGCCTCTGCCTATTTTTGTAGCAGGATCTTCTTTCTCGTTGAGGTGTACCAGAGTCTCTTCCTCGGCCTGGCTGGGTCATGGAGGGCCCTTAACATAGCCAGAATCTCTTTTTTTTCTTGCCCTCAGATGTCAGCAGGCTCCTCTGCTGATGGGCTGTAGCAAAGGCATACGTGCTGTCCACATAGATGTTAAGTCTCTTTCTCAGCCCAAGGGCTTTGGTGAGGGGAGCGAGCTCTACTCTCTGAGTAGTGGTGCCTTCTGGTAGGGCCTGAGCCCATATGACTCTGTTTCCATCTACCACTGCTGCCCCAGCCCATCTTTTTCCTTCTGTAAGAAGCTGCTCCCATCTATGAACCAGATGGCATCTACCCCCTCTGTTGGCTGATCAGTCCGATCTTTATGCCACTCCTGTGCTTTAGTGAGCACCTGCTGACAGTCATGAAGGGGGGTGTCTAGGTCAGGTCCGGGAGCAGGGTTGCAGGGTTTAGACTCGTAGGGGCAGTCTGGAATCACAAGGAACAAGTGGGATACCCGGCCCACGCCAAGGTCCACTGTTCTTCGGGTAGTCCATGAGTATCATTTGTTGTCGGTAGTCCCCTGTACTCAAGGTCTTTTGCTGGACACTAGCCCATTTGGGCGTAGGAGCACAGAGTGTTGGGCCCCCGTATTCACAAAACAACTGGGCAGGCTTCCCTTCTATCTTTGCGGATAGCCAGCACTCTAGGACCAAGAGACTTGCCTTCCGGGCTGCTGGAGAGGCCCCTCTTGTTCTTCCTGGGGCAGTCCCTGACCCAGTGTCCTTTTTCCTTGCGATAGGCACACTGATCTTTAGCTAGGAATTCTCTTCTGTTGCCAGGTACTGTCTTCCTAGGTTCCCTAACTACTGTGGCCAGTATATATTCCTCTCCTGTCTTTTATCTCTCTTTAGCTCTCTAGCTTCTTTTTCCTTTTGTCTCTTTTCTTCCTTAGCTTCCTGCTCTTTTTACCTTCTTTCCTCTTTCTCTTCCTCAGTCTCTCTCTCATATCTTCTGCATCTTCCTCTACAGCTATTAGATGCTGTCCACTTATGTAACTACACTTCAACTTTACTTTCTCTGCAACTTACACTAACTCTCAGCAACTAAGCTTAACCCTTTAAATTTCTGTAACTTTCTCTCTTTATATCTTTTCCTTATCTTAGCCAGATTGGTGGGGCATTTTCCAGCCCCTCGGAGACCCACCTTTGGAGCCTGGTGGCAGACCTGGAGCACTCCCTACCTTCAGGGGTATTCAAGTCAACAGTCAGGAGTGAGGGTCTTCCATCCATGTCTGGAACATTCTTTCTGGCCTCCAGTAGGATTCCGTCTTTCCTCAGTGGTAAAGAAGACCTGTAACAGTTACTAACAAGCATCTCAAATGGGATGGTGAGAAAACAAGAGAATCTTGAGAATAGAGGTCCACTGAAGAGGACAAATAGCATTTAGTCACACAGCTAAACCAGGAGGACTTTTTGGGACAAAAAGGCTGTTGTAAAAATAAGCACAAGCTTTGTGTCTGTGAAACAGAACGGCAAGCAGAGGGAGCTGATCTGTTACCGACCATCTCTCTGGACTTAAGAACTAATAACAAAAGGATGGAGAGATGGTTAGGACCTGGGTGCTAGATACCAAGTGGCTGACAAAAGAATTGTAACCAGTTCTCCTGGGACTTTCAGGAGCTCAGTAGCAGCCCTTTACCAAACTGTCTCAGTGGGCTAAAGGCCCATGGAAAAGAAAACATTAATCCTGACCTTGGCCACAGCCAAAGCCTGAATTCTAAATTTTGACTGGCAAAACAAAGTTCTTCACAGTTTGTTGTAGATTCCCTCCGAAACTATCTCAGGGGCTTCTCTGTCCCCCAACCTGGGGCATTTTGACCACAGGGGCAGGAACTGGCTGCTGTGGGGATAGGATCAAAGGCACTCTCCATGTCAATGATGACTAACAGGGAAGGTTATTTAATGTTGGAGATCAACTCCTCTCTTGGAATAGGGCCAGCAGATAAGGCAGGCTCCCTTAAAGAACTTCTCTTAATGAACACTCTCCTTCTGTGAGCAAGTGTTGAAGGTCTGGTCACTGAAGGCAGCAACTGGAATTATTATTTTTTTTCTCAGGGCCAAAAGTCTCATAAAACAACCACTAACTTTATATTATCTTTTTGTTGTCAAAGCGTCAACCCCAGCCGGCCTCATCACCTTGAAACTCCTCTTACGCTGACTTGGCCTGAGCTGCGCCACTGCCCACGCGCAGCCTGCAGCTTGCTAGCAGGCCTGCATGCTTGTCACCCTCAGCCCCTATATTTTCCTACTCTGTGCTGTCCCTTCCTTAGAAGCTGTGCATGTTTAAGCAACAGGGAGAATTTTTCTTCAGGATCTAAGGTAAAGCTTTCAGGCTCTTGTTAATACCTGCTTTAGACAGGGTCACTCACTAACCTGGAGTTCTTCATACACAACTGTTAACAGCAGCTAGAATGGACAAGGGGAGCAAAGGGAGGGGCATCTCTCCTTGGGGAGGAGGCTAAGAGAGAAAGATAAAACTCCCTAGCAGAAAACAATTTTTCTCAAGCAAATTATTTCCAAGTTAAGCACCAAGAGGACCAAGTAAAACTCCTTGACAAACAAAGCAAACAGTTTCATGATTTCAAACACAGTCGTCAGTCCAAGATTTTAAACACAGTCATCTGTCCAAAGTCCAAAAACGAAACAAAAGCCAAAAAGACACTCGACAATACCACAGAAAACAAACCAGACAAACAAAACCAAGACAAAGCATCCTATAACCAATTTCCACAGATGTTCAAAGAAAATTAGGACACAAAGAAGACAAACAATTTCAACAGTCAGACAGACAGACGCACCGCGCGGCTTCGGTGTCAAACTGAAACCAAAAATTCAGACAGAGGCGACAAGGGTCTGGATCCTTCAGCGGATCCGGCTCTCTCCTCTCTCCTCCAACCCAAAACCACGTATCCTTCCGATACAGGCTGAGCCCCAAAAAACCGGGCTCCAAACACCCTTGGAACGTCTTCCAGGGCTGTGGGGGAGAAATCCGAGCTCGTCAGCTCCTTCTCTGGCCTGCCCAAATACAAACGGTCTAGACCCGAGCCAAGTAACTAAGCATTTACAGAACAAGTCACAAAGCAAGACAAGACAGGACAAGACAAACACTGGCCAGCTTACCTCCCGGTGGGTGGTCGGTGGTCTCTAGGCAGAGGATCTCCGATCCCGGACGAGCCCCCATATGTAAGACTCTCAGAGAGAATCTTCCCTCAGGAGGGAGATCCTCAAGCCCAATGACCAGTCCGAGTCCACAGGCTGCAATCAGCAAGAGGATTTTTATTGATCAGGATACACAGGTATCTGTGGGCATCCCAGTCAATTCGGAAGACTGGCGCACCTAGCAGAGCCAGGGTGGGCTTTTTATAGTATTTTGGGGAGAGGAAGCAGGCTTACAGAAGCAGATACATGGTTACAGGGATGTGATTGGTGGAGTAAATGAGGCATACGTGTATGTTACCTATTTTGGCTATAATCATAACAATGAGTTAGCAAAAAGTACATGGTGGTCAGGGCTTCCGGGGGGTCAGGGACTTTTTCTTTTTCCTGCCAGGTGGCCCATGGAGCAGTGCCCATAATTTAGTCTGGTTTCTGCATTTTGTTTTCTTTTCTGGTCTGTTTCGTCTAAATGATGGGTCAGCTTGTCCCACATATCTAAAAACTTACTTTTTACTTCTATAGTTGAGGGCCTTGGGCTTGTACAATTCCCTTTCTGGGAGGGGGTCTTTCACTATATAGATCAAATGTGGGTTTCCCAGTCTGAATCGCACATTCTTTGGCGAATTCTGTTCGTTCCAAGCTGGCAAAGCTTGTAGGAAGATGACTTTGAAGATAAACACAGCGCAAGTGTTTCACAATGTTAATTGGTGTTACATGGCGAATAAGCTTTGTTTTAAGTTGTTGTAGACGGTAAAAAGCATACTTTTCTACACAGATCATACCTGCATTTCCCAGTCTGAATCGCACATTCTTTGGCGAATTCTGTTCGTTCTAACCTAGCAAAGCTTGTAGTAAGATGAATTTGAAGATAAACACACCGAGAGTGCTTCATAAAGTGAATTGCAGTTACCTGGCTTAGTTTTAAGTTGTTCTAGACGGTAAAAAGCTTACATTTGTATATAGATGGAACGTGCGTTTCCCAGTCTCATTCGCACATTCTTTGGAGAATTCTGTTCGTTCCAAGCTGGCAAAGCTTGTAGGAAGATGACTCTGAAGATAAAGACAGCGCTAGTGTTTCACAATGTGAACTGCTGTTACATGGCGAATAAGCTCAGTTTTAAGTTGTTGTAGACGGTAAAAAACATACTTTTCTACACAGATCATACATGCATTTCCACGTCTGAATCGCACATTCATTGGCGAATTCGGTTCGTTCCAACCTGGCAAAGCTTGTAGGAAGATGAATTTGAAGATAAACACACCGCTAGTGTTTCATAAAGTGAATTGCATTTACATGGCGAATAAGCTGAGTTTTAAGTGCTTCTAGAATTTTGTTCGTTCTAAGCTGGCAAACCTTGTCGGAAGATGACTTAGAAAATAAACTTACAGCTGCTGTTTCACAAAGTGAATTCCTATTACTTGAGGATAAGCTTAGTTTATTAAAGTGGTTCTCCACTGTAAAAAGCATACTATTCTCCATAGACAAAACCTGCGTTTCCCAGTCTGAATCGCACAGTCTTTGGCGAATTCGGTTCGTTCCAAGATGGCGAAGCTTGTAGGAAGATGACTTTGAGATAAACACACAGCTGGTGTTTCACAAAGTGAATTGATGTTACTTGACGAATAATCTTAGTTTTTTTAAGTGGTTCTCCACGGTAAAGAGCATACGTTTCTCCATAGACAAAACCTGCGTATCGCAGTTTGAATCGCACATTCTTTGGCGAATTCTGTTGGTTCCATGCCGGCAAAGCTTGTAGGAAGATGACTTTGAAGATAAACACAGCGCTAAGGTTTCACTATGTGAATTGCTCTTACATGGCGAATAAGCTTAGTTTTAAGTTGTTCTAGACAGTAAAAAGCATACTTTTCTACACAGATCTTACGTGCATTTCCCAGTCTGAATCGCATATTCTTTGGCGAATTCTGTTCTTTCCAAGCTGGCAAAGCTTGTAGGAAGATGAATTTGAAGATAAACACACCACTAGTGTTTCATAAGGTGAAGTGCAGTTACACGGCGAACAAGCGTAGTTTTAAGTTGTTCTAGACGTTAAAAAGCATGCTTTTCTATATACATCAAATGTGGGTTTCCCAGTCTGAATCGCACATTCTTTGACGAATTCTGTTCGTTCCAAGCTGGCAAAGCTTGTAGGAAGATGACTTTGAAGATAAACACAGCGCTAGTGTTTCACAATGTTAATTGGTGTTACATGGCGAATAAGCTCAGTTTTAAGTTGTTGTAGACGGTAAAAAGGATACTTTTCTACACAGATCATACATGCATTTCCCAGTCTGAATCGCACATTCTTTGGCGAATTCTGTTCGTTCCAACCTGGCAAAGCTTGTAGTAAGATGAATTTGAAGATAAACACACCGATAGTGTTTCATAAAGTGAATTGCATTTACATGGCGAATAAGCTGAGTTTTAAGTGCTTCTAGAATTTTGTTCGTTCTAAGCTGGCAAACCTTGTCTAAGATGACTTTGAAAATAAACTCACAGCTGCTGTTTCACAAAGTGAGTTCCTATTACTTGAGGATAAGCTTAGTTTTTTTAAGTGGTTCTCCACGGTAAAAAGCATACTATTCTCCATAGACAAAACCTGCGTATCGCAGTTTGAATCGCACATTCTTTGGCGAATTCTGTTGGTTCCATGCCGGCAAAGCTTGTAGGAAGATGACTTTGAAGATAAACACAGCGCTAAGGTTTCACTATGTGAATTGCTCTTACATGGCGAATAAGCTTAGTTTTAAGTTGTTCTAGACAGTAAAAAGCATACTTTTCTACACAGATCTTACGTGCATTTCCCAGTCTGAATCGCATATTCTTTGGCGAATTCTGTTCTTTCCAAGCTGGCAAAGCTTGTAGGAAGATGAATTTGAAGATAAACACACCACTAGTGTTTCATAAGGTGAAGTGCAGTTACACGGCGAACAAGCGTAGTTTTAAGTTGTTCTAGACGTTAAAAAGCATGCTTTTCTATATACATCAAATGTGGGTTTCCCAGTCTGAATCGCACATTCTTTGACGAATTCTGTTCGTTCCAAGCTGGCAAAGCTTGTAGGAAGATGACTTTGAAGATAAACACAGCGCTAGTGTTTCACAATGTTAATTGGTGTTACATGGCGAATAAGCTCAGTTTTAAGTTGTTGTAGACGGTAAAAAGGATACTTTTCTACACAGATCATACATGCATTTCCCAGTCTGAATCGCACATTCTTTGGCGAATTCTGTTCGTTCCAACCTGGCAAAGCTTGTAGTAAGATGAATTTGAAGATAAACACACCGATAGTGTTTCATAAAGTGAATTGCATTTACATGGCGAATAAGCTGAGTTTTAAGTGCTTCTAGAATTTTGTTCGTTCTAAGCTGGCAAACCTTGTCTAAGATGACTTTGAAAATAAACTCACAGCTGCTGTTTCACAAAGTGAGTTCCTATTACTTGAGGATAAGCTTAGTTTTTTTAAGTGGTTCTCCACGGTAAAAAGCATACTATTCTCCATAGACAAAACCTGCATTTCCCAGTCTGAATCGCACAGTCTTTGGCGAATTCGGTTCATTCCAAGATGGCAAAGCTTGTAGGAAGATGACTTTGAAGATAAACACACATCTGGTGTTTCACAAAGTGAATTGATATTACTTGACAAATAATCTTAATTTTTTTTAAGTGGTTGTCCACGGTAAAGAGCATACGTTTCTCCATAGACAAAACCTGCGTTTCCCAGTTTGAATCGTACATTGTTTGGCGAATTCTGTTCGTTCCATGCCGGCAAAGCTTGTAGGAAGATGACTTTGAAGATAAACACAGCGCTAGTGTTTCCCTATGTGAATTGCTCTTACATGGCGAATAAGCTTAGTTTTAAGTTGTTCTAGACAGTAAAAAGCATACTTTTCAACACAGATCTTACGTGCATTTCCCAGTCTGAATCGCACATTCTTTTGCGAATTCTGTTTTTTCCAAGCTGGCAAAGCTTGTAGGAAGATGAATTTGAAGATATACTCACCGCTAGTGTTTCATAAGGTGAATTGCAGTTACACGGCGAATAAGCTCAGTTTTAAGTGGTTCTAGACGTTAAAAAGCATACTTTTCTATATAGATCAAATGTGGGTTTCCCAGTCTGAATCGCACAGTCTTTGGCGTATTCTGTTCCTTCCAGCTGGCAAAGTTGTAGGAAGATGACTTTGAAGATAAACACAGCGCTAGTGTTTCACTATGTAAATTGCTCTTACATGGCGAATAAGCTTAGTTTTAAGTTGTTCTAGACGTTAAAAAGCATACTTTTCCATATAGATCAAATGTGGGTTTCCCAGTCTGAATCGCACATTCTTTGGCGAATTTTGTTCGTTCAAAGCTGGCAAAGCTTGTAGGAAGATGACTTTGAAGATAAACACAGCGCTAGTGTTTCACAATGTGAACTGCTGTTACATGGCGAATAAGCTTAGTTTTAAGTTGTTGTAGACGGTAAAAAGCCTACTTTTCCACCCAGATCATACGTGCATTTCCCAGTCTGAATCGCACATTCATTGGCGAATTCTGTTCGTTCCAACTTGGCAAAGCTTGTAGGAAGATGAATTTGAAGATAAACACACCGCTAGTGTTTCATAAAGTGAATTGCAGTTATATGGCGAATAAGCTGAGTTTTAAGTGTTTCTAGAATTTTGTTCGTTCTAAGCTGGCAAACCTTGTAGGAAGATGACTTTGAAAATAAACTCACAGCTGCTGTTTCACAAAGTGAATTCCTATTACTTGAGGATAAGCTTAGTTTTTTTAAGTGGTTCTCCACAGTAAAAAGCATACTATTCTCCATAGACAAAACCTGCGTTTCCCAGTCTGAATCGCACATTCTTTGGCGAATTCTGTTCATTCCAAGCTGGCAAAGCTTGTAGGAAGATGACTCTGAAGATAAACACAGCTCTAGTGTTTCACAATGTGAACTGCTGTTACATGGCGAATATGCTTAGTTTTAAGTTGTTCTAGACGGTTAAAAGCATACTTTTTACACAGATCATACGTGCATTTCCCAGTCTGAATCGCACATTCTTTGGCGAATTCTGTTTTTTCCAAGCTGGCAAAGCTTGTAGGAAGATGAATTTGAAGATAAACTCACCGCTAGTGTTTCATAAGGTGAATTGCAGTTACACGGCGAATAAGCTCAGTTTTAAGTGGTTCTAGACGTTAAAAAGCATACTTTTCTATATAGATCAAATGTGGGTTTCCCAGTCTGAATCGCACATTCTTGGCGAATTCTGTTCGTTCCAAGCTGGCAAAGATTGTAGGAAGATGACTTTGAAGATAAACACAGCGCTAGTGTTTCACAATGTTAATTGGTGTTACATGGCGAATAAGCTTTGTTTTAAGTTGTTGTAGACGGTAAAAAGCATACTTTTCTACACAGATCATACCTGCATTTCCCAGTCTGAATCGCACATTCTTTGGCGAATTCTGTTCGTTCTAACCTAGCAAAGCTTGTAGTAAGATGAATTTGAAGATAAACACACCGAGAATGCTTCATAAAGTGAATTGCAGTTACCTGGCTTAGTTTTAAGTTGTTCTAGACGGTAAAAAGCTTACATTTGTATATAGATGGAACATGCGTTTCCCAGTCTCAATCGCACATTCTTTGGCGAATTCTGTTCGTTCCAAGCTGGCAAAGCTTGTAGGAAGATGACTCTGAAGATAAAGACAGCGCTAGTGTTTCACAATGTGAACTGCAGTTACATGGCGAATAAGCTCAGTTTTAAGTTGTTGTAGACGGTAAAAAGCATACTTTTCTACACAGATCATACATGCATTTCCCAGTCTGAATCGCACATTCTTTGGCGAATTCTGTTCGTTCCAACCTGGGAAAGCTTGTAGGAAGATGATTTTGAAGATAAACACACCACTAGTGTTTCATAAGGTGAATTGCAGTTACACGGCGAATAAGCTTAGTTTTAAGTTGTTCTAGACGTTAAAAAGCATACTTTTCTATATAGATCAAATGTGGGTTTCCCAGTCTGAATTGCACATTTTTTGGCGAATTCTGTTCCTTCCAACCTGGCAAAGCTTGTAGGAAGATGACTTTGAAGATAAACACACCACTAGTGTTTCACTATGTGAATTGCTCTTACATGGCGAATAAGCTTAGTTTTAAGTTGTTCTAAGCGGTAAAAGGCATACTTTTCTACACAGATCTTACGTGCATTTCCCAGTCTGAATCGCACATTCTTTGGCGAATTCTGTTCTTTCCAAGCTGGCAAAGCTTGTAGGAAGATGAATTTGAAGATAAACTCACCGCTAGTGTTTCATAAGGTGAATTGCAGTTACACGGCGAATAAGCTCAGTTTTAAGTGGTTCTAGACGTTAAAAAGCATACTTTTCTATTGTAAGACTCTCAGAGAGAATCTTCCCTCAGGAGGGAGATCCTCAAGCCCAATGACCAGTCCGAGTCCACAGGCTGCAATCAGCAAGAGGATTTTTATTGATCAGGATACACAGGTATCTGTGGGCATCCCAGTCAATTCGGAAGACTGGCGCACCTAGCAGAGCCAGGGTGGGCTTTTTATAGTATTTTGGGGAGAGGAAGCAGGCTTACAGAAGCAGATACATGGTTACAGGGATGTGATTGGTGGAGTAAATGAGGCATACGTGTATGTTACCTATTTTGGCTATAATCATAACAATGAGTTAGCAAAAAGTACATGGTGGTCAGGGCTTCCGGGGGGTCAGGGACTTTTTCTTTTTCCTGCCAGGTGGCCCATGGAGCAGTGCCCATAATTTAGTCTGGTTTCTGCATTTTGTTTTCTTTTCTGGTCTGTTTCGTCTAAATGATGGGTCAGCTTGTCCCACATATCTAAAAACTTACTTTTTACTTCTATAGTTGAGGGCCTTGGGCTTGTACAATTCCCTTTCTGGGAGGGGGTCTTTCACTATATAGATCAAATGTGGGTTTCCCAGTCTGAATCGCACATTCTTTGGCGAATTCTGTTCGTTCCAAGCTGGCAAAGCTTGTAGGAAGATGACTTTGAAGATAAACACAGCG
Source organism: Rattus norvegicus (assembly GCF_021556685.1). Classification (NCBI taxonomy): domain Eukaryota; kingdom Metazoa; phylum Chordata; class Mammalia; order Rodentia; family Muridae; genus Rattus; species Rattus norvegicus. The sequence continues at coordinate 37,742,357 of NC_141552.1, forward strand.
CAAGTGTTTCACAATGTTAATTGGTGTTACATGGCGAATAAGCTTTGTTTTAAGTTGTTGTAGACGGTAAAAAGCATACTTTTCTACACAGATCATACCTGCATTTCCCAGTCTGAATCGCACATTCTTTGGCGAATTCTGTTCGTTCTAACCTAGCAAAGCTTGTAGTAAGATGAATTTGAAGATAAACACACCGAGAGTGCTTCATAAAGTGAATTGCAGTTACCTGGCTTAGTTTTAAGTTGTTCTAGACGGTAAAAAGCTTACATTTGTATATAGATGGAACGTGCGTTTCCCAGTCTCATTCGCACATTCTTTGGCGAATTCTGTTCGTTCCAAGCTGGCAAAGCTTGTAGGAAGATGACTCTGAAGATAAAGACAGCGCTAGTGTTTCACAATGTGAACTGCTGTTACATGGCGAATAAGCTCAGTTTTAAGTTGTTGTAGACGGTAAAAAACATACTTTTCTACACAGATCATACATGCATTTCCACGTCTGAATCGCACATTCATTGGCGAATTCGGTTCGTTCCAACCTGGCAAAGCTTGTAGGAAGATGAATTTGAAGATAAACACACCGCTAGTGTTTCATAAAGTGAATTGCATTTACATGGCGAATAAGCTGAGTTTTAAGTGCTTCTAGAATTTTGTTCGTTCTAAGCTGGCAAACCTTGTCGGAAGATGACTTAGAAAATAAACTTACAGCTGCTGTTTCACAAAGTGAATTCCTATTACTTGAGGATAAGCTTAGTTTATTAAAGTGGTTCTCCACTGTAAAAAGCATACTATTCTCCATAGACAAAACCTGCGTTTCCCAGTCTGAATCGCACAGTCTTTGGCAAATTCGGTTCGTTCCAAGATGGCGAAGCTTGTAGGAAGATGACTTTGAGATAAACACACAGCTGGTGTTTCACAAAGTGAATTGATGTTACTTGACGAATAATCTTAGTTTTTTTAAGTGGTTCTCCACGGTAAAGAGCATACGTTTCTCCATAGACAAAACCTGCGTATCGCAGTTTGAATCGCACATTCTTTGGCGAATTCTGTTCGTTCCATGCCGGCAAAGCTTGTAGGAAGATGACTTTGAAGATAAACACAGCGCTAGTGTTTCACTATGTGAATTGCTCTTACATGGCGAATAAGCTTAGTTTTAAGTTGTTCTAGACAGTAAAAAGCATACTTTTCTACACAGATCTTACGTGCATTTCCCAGTCTGAATCGCATATTCTTTGGCGAATTCTGTTCTTTCCAAGCTGGCAAAGCTTGTAGGAAGATGAATTTGAAGATAAACACACCACTAGTGTTTCATAAGGTGAAGTGCAGTTACACGGCGAACAAGCGTAGTTTTAAGTTGTTCTAGACGTTAAAAAGCATGCTTTTCTATATACATCAAATGTGGGTTTCCCAGTCTGAATCGCACATTCTTTGACGAATTCTGTTCATTCCAAGCTGGCAAAGCTTGTAGGAAGATGACTTTGAAGATAAACACAGCGCTAGTGTTTCACAATGTTAATTGGTGTTACATGGCGAATAAGCTCAGTTTTAAGTTGTTGTAGACGGTAAAAAGGATACTTTTCTACACAGATCATACATGCATTTCCCAGTCTGAATCGCACATTCTTTGGCGAATTCTGTTCGTTCCAACCTGGCAAAGCTTGTAGTAAGATGAATTTGAAGATAAACACACCGATAGTGTTTCATAAAGTGAATTGCATTTACATGGCGAATAAGCTGAGTTTTAAGTGCTTCTAGAATTTTGTTCGTTCTAAGCTGGCAAACCTTGTCTAAGATGACTTTGAAAATAAACTCACAGCTGCTGTTTCACAAAGTGAGTTCCTATTACTTGAGGATAAGCTTAGTTTCTTTAAGTGGTTCTCCACGGTAAAAAGCATACTATTCTCCATAGACAAAACCTGCATTTCCCAGTCTGAATCGCACAGTCTTTGGCGAATTCGGTTCATTCCAAGATGGCAAAGCTTGTAGGAAGATGACTTTGAAGATAAACACACATCTGGTGTTTCACAAAGTGAATTGATATTACTTGACAAATAATCTTAATTTTTTTTAAGTGGTTGTCCACGGTAAAGAGCATACGTTTCTCCATAGACAAAACCTGCGTTTCCCAGTTTGAATCGTACATTGTTTGGCGAATTCTGTTCGTTCCATGCCGGCAAAGCTTGTAGGAAGATGACTTTGAAGATAAACACAGCGCTAGTGTTTCCCTATGTGAATTGCTCTTACATGGCGAATAAGCTTAGTTTTAAGTTGTTCTAGACAGTAAAAAGCATACTTTTCAACACAGATCTTACGTGCATTTCCCAGTCTGAATCGCACATTCTTTTGCGAATTCTGTTTTTTCCAAGCTGGCAAAGCTTGTAGGAAGATGAATTTGAAGATATACTCACCGCTAGTGTTTCATAAGGTGAATTGCAGTTACACGGCGAATAAGCTCAGTTTTAAGTGGTTCTAGACGTTAAAAAGCATACTTTTCTATATAGATCAAATGTGGGTTTCCCAGTCTGAATCGCACAGTCTTTGGCGTATTCTGTTCCTTCCAGCTGGCAAAGTTGTAGGAAGATGACTTTGAAGATAAACACAGCGCTAGTGTTTCACTATGTAAATTGCTCTTACATGGCGAATAAGCTTAGTTTTAAGTTGTTCTAGACGTTAAAAAGCATACTTTTCCATATAGATCAAATGTGGGTTTCCCAGTCTGAATCGCACATTCTTTGGCGAATTTTGTTCGTTCAAAGCTGGCAAAGCTTGTAGGAAGATGACTTTGAAGATAAACACAGCGCTAGTGTTTCACAATGTGAACTGCTGTTACATGGCGAATAAGCTTAGTTTTAAGTTGTTGTAGACGGTAAAAAGCCTACTTTTCCACCCAGATCATACGTGCATTTCCCAGTCTGAATCGCACATTCATTGGCGAATTCTGTTCGTTCCAACTTGGCAAAGCTTGTAGGAAGATGAATTTGAAGATAAACACACCGCTAGTGTTTCATAAAGTGAATTGCAGTTATATGGCGAATAAGCTGAGTTTTAAGTGTTTCTAGAATTTTGTTCGTTCTAAGCTGGCAAACCTTGTAGGAAGATGACTTTGAAAATAAACTCACAGCTGCTGTTTCACAAAGTGAATTCCTATTACTTGAGGATAAGCTTAGTTTTTTTAAGTGGTTCTCCACAGTAAAAAGCATACTATTCTCCATAGACAAAACCTGCGTTTCCCAGTCTGAATCGCACATTCTTTGGCGAATTCTGTTCATTCCAAGCTGGCAAAGCTTGTAGGAAGATGACTCTGAAGATAAACACAGCTCTAGTGTTTCACAATGTGAACTGCTGTTACATGGCGAATATGCTTAGTTTTAAGTTGTTCTAGACGGTTAAAAGCATACTTTTTTACACAGATCATACGTGCATTTCCCAGTCTGAATCGCACATTCTTTGGCGAATTCTGTTTTTTCCAAGCTGGCAAAGCTTGTAGGAAGATGAATTTGAAGATAAACTCACCGCTAGTGTTTCATAAGGTGAATTGCAGTTACACGGCGAATAAGCTCAGTTTTAAGTGGTTCTAGACGTTAAAAAGCATACTTTTCTATATAGATCAAATGTGGGTTTCCCAGTCTGAATCGCACATTCTTGGCGAATTCTGTTCGTTCCAAGCTGGCAAAGATTGTAGGAAGATGACTTTGAAGATAAACACAGCGCTAGTGTTTCACAATGTTAATTGGTGTTACATGGCGAATAAGCTTTGTTTTAAGTTGTTGTAGACGGTAAAAAGCATACTTTTCTACACAGATCATACCTGCATTTCCCAGTCTGAATCGCACATTCTTTGGCGAATTCTGTTCGTTCTAACCTAGCAAAGCTTGTAGTAAGATGAATTTGAAGATAAACACACCGAGAATGCTTCATAAAGTGAATTGCAGTTACCTGGCTTAGTTTTAAGTTGTTCTAGACGGTAAAAAGCTTACATTTGTATATAGATGGAACATGCGTTTCCCAGTCTCAATCGCACATTCTTTGGCGAATTCTGTTCGTTCCAAGCTGGCAAAGCTTGTAGGTTGATGACTCTGAAGATAAAGACAGCGCTAGTGTTTCACAATGTGAACTGCTGTTACATGGCGAATAAGCTCAGTTTTAAGTTGTTGTAAACGGTAAAAAGCATACTTTTCTACACAGATCATACATGCATTTCCCAGTCTGAATCGCACATTCTTTGGCGAATTCTGTTCGTTCCAACCTGGGAAAGCTTGTAGGAAGATGATTTTGAAGATAAACACACCACTAGTGTTTCATAAGGTGAATTGCAGTTACACGGCGAATAAGCTTAGTTTTAAGTTGTTCTAGACGTTAAAAAGCATACTTTTCTATATAGATCAAATGTGGGTTTCCCAGTCTGAATTGCACATTTTTTGGCGAATTCTGTTCCTTCCAACCTGGCAAAGCTTGTAGGAAGATGACTTTGAAGATAAACACACCACTAGTGTTTCACTATGTGAATTGCTCTTACATGGCGAATAAGCTTAGTTTTAAGTTGTTCTAAGCGGTAAAAGGCATACTTTTCTACACAGATCTTACGTGCATTTCCCAGTCTGAATCGCACATTCTTTGGCGAATTCTGTTCTTTCCAAGCTGGCAAAGCTTGTAGGAAGATGAATTTGAAGATAAACTCACCGCTAGTGTTTCATAAGGTGAATTGCAGTTACACGGCGAATAAGCTCAGTTTTAAGTGGTTCTAGACGTTAAAAAGCATACTTTTCTATTGTAAGACTCTCAGAGAGAATCTTCCCTCAGGAGGGAGATCCTCAAGCCCAATGACCAGTCCGAGTCCACAGGCTGCAATCAGCAAGAGGATTTTTATTGATCAGGATACACAGGTATCTGTGGGCACCCCAGTCAATTCGGAAGACTGGCGCACCTAGCAGAGCCAGGGTGGGCTTTTTATAGTATTTTGGGGAGAGGAAGCAGGCTTACAGAAGCAGATACATGGTTACAGGGATGTGATTGGTGGAGTAAATGAGGCATACGTGTATGTTACCTATTTTGGCTATAATCATAACAATGAGTTAGCAAAAAGTACATGGTGGTCAGGGCTTCCGGGGGGTCAGGGACTTTTTCTTTTTCCTGCCAGGTGGCCCATGGAGCAGTGCCCATAATTTAGTCTGGTTTCTGCATTTTGTTTTCTTTTCTGGTCTGTTTCGTCTAAATGATGGGTCAGCTTGTCCCACATATCTAAAAACTTACTTTTTACTTCTATAGTTGAGGGCCTTGGGCTTGTACAATTCCCTTTCTGGGAGGGGGTCTTTCACTATATAGATCAAATGTGGGTTTCCCAGTCTGAATCGCACATTCTTTGGCGAATTCTGTTCGTTCCAAGCTGGCAAAGCTTGTAGGAAGATGACTTTGAAGATAAACACAGCGCAAGTGTTTCACAATGTTAATTGGTGTTACATGGCGAATAAGCTTTGTTTTAAGTTGTTGTAGACGGTAAAAAGCATACTTTTCTACACAGATCATACCTGCATTTCCCAGTCTGAATCGCACATTCTTTGGCGAATTCTGTTCGTTCTAACCTAGCAAAGCTTGTAGTAAGATGAATTTGAAGATAAACACACCGAGAGTGCTTCATAAAGTGAATTGCAGTTACCTGGCTTAGTTTTAAGTTGTTCTAGACGGTAAAAAGCTTACATTTGTATATAGATGGAACGTGCGTTTCCCAGTCTCATTCGCACATTCTTTGGCGAATTCTGTTCGTTCCAAGCTGGCAAAGCTTGTAGGAAGATGACTCTGAAGATAAAGACAGCGCTAGTGTTTCACAATGTGAACTGCTGTTACATGGCGAATAAGCTCAGTTTTAAGTTGTTGTAGACGGTAAAAAGCATACTTTTCTACACAGATCATACATGCATTTCCACGTCTGAATCGCACATTCATTGGCGAATTCGGTTCGTTCCAACCTGGCAAAGCTTGTAGGAAGATGAATTTGAAGATAAACACACCGCTAGTGTTTCATAAAGTGAATTGCATTTACATGGCGAATAAGCTGAGTTTTAAGTGCTTCTAGAATTTTGTTCGTTCTAAGCTGGCAAACCTTGTCGGAAGATGACTTAGAAAATAAACTTACAGCTGCTGTTTCACAAAGTGAATTCCTATTACTTGAGGATAAGCTTAGTTTATTAAAGTGGTTCTCCACTGTAAAAAGCATACTATTCTCCATAGACAAAACCTGCGTTTCCCAGTCTGAATCGCACAGTCTTTGGCAAATTCGGTTCGTTCCAAGATGGCGAAGCTTGTAGGAAGATGACTTTGAGATAAACACACAGCTGGTGTTTCACAAAGTGAATTGATGTTACTTGACGAATAATCTTAGTTTTTTTAAGTGGTTCTCCACGGTAAAGAGCATACGTTTCTCCATAGACAAAACCTGCGTATCGCAGTTTGAATCGCACATTCTTTGGCGAATTCTGTTCGTTCCATGCCGGCAAAGCTTGTAGGAAGATGACTTTGAAGATAAACACAGCGCTAGTGTTTCACTATGTGAATTGCTCTTACATGGCGAATAAGCTTAGTTTTAAGTTGTTCTAGACAGTAAAAAGCATACTTTTCTACACAGATCTTACGTGCATTTCCCAGTCTGAATCGCATATTCTTTGGCGAATTCTGTTCTTTCCAAGCTGGCAAAGCTTGTAGGAAGATGAATTTGAAGATAAACACACCACTAGTGTTTCATAAGGTGAAGTGCAGTTACACGGCGAACAAGCGTAGTTTTAAGTTGTTCTAGACGTTAAAAAGCATGCTTTTCTATATACATCAAATGTGGGTTTCCCAGTCTGAATCGCACATTCTTTGACGAATTCTGTTCGTTCCAAGCTGGCAAAGCTTGTAGGAAGATGACTTTGAAGATAAACACAGCGCTAGTGTTTCACAATGTTAATTGGTGTTACATGGCGAATAAGCTCAGTTTTAAGTTGTTGTAGACGGTAAAAAGGATACTTTTCTACACAGATCATACATGCATTTCCCAGTCTGAATCGCACATTCTTTGGCGAATTCTGTTCGTTCCAACCTGGCAAAGCTTGTAGTAAGATGAATTTGAAGATAAACACACCGATAGTGTTTCATAAAGTGAATTGCATTTACATGGCGAATAAGCTGAGTTTTAAGTGCTTCTAGAATTTTGTTCGTTCTAAGCTGGCAAACCTTGTCTAAGATGACTTTGAAAATAAACTCACAGCTGCTGTTTCACAAAGTGAGTTCCTATTACTTGAGGATAAGCTTAGTTTTTTTAAGTGGTTCTCCACGGTAAAAAGCATACTATTCTCCATAGACAAAACCTGCATTTCCCAGTCTGAATCGCACAGTCTTTGGCGAATTCGGTTCATTCCAAGATGGCAAAGCTTGTAGGAAGATGACTTTGAAGATAAACACACATCTGGTGTTTCACAAAGTGAATTGATATTACTTGACAAATAATCTTAATTTTTTTTAAGTGGTTGTCCACGGTAAAGAGCATACGTTTCTCCATAGACAAAACCTGCGTTTCCCAGTTTGAATCGTACATTGTTTGGCGAATTCTGTTCGTTCCATGCCGGCAAAGCTTGTAGGAAGATGACTTTGAAGATAAACACAGCGCTAGTGTTTCCCTATGTGAATTGCTCTTACATGGCGAATAAGCTTAGTTTTAAGTTGTTCTAGACAGTAAAAAGCATACTTTTCAACACAGATCTTACGTGCATTTCCCAGTCTGAATCGCACATTCTTTTGCGAATTCTGTTTTTTCCAAGCTGGCAAAGCTTGTAGGAAGATGAATTTGAAGATATACTCACCGCTAGTGTTTCATAAGGTGAATTGCAGTTACACGGCGAATAAGCTCAGTTTTAAGTGGTTCTAGACGTTAAAAAGCATACTTTTCTATATAGATCAAATGTGGGTTTCCCAGTCTGAATCGCACAGTCTTTGGCGTATTCTGTTCCTTCCAGCTGGCAAAGTTGTAGGAAGATGACTTTGAAGATAAACACAGCGCTACTGTTTCACTATGTAAATTGCTCTTACCTGGCGAATAAGCTTAGTTTTAAGTTGTTCTAGACGTTAAAAAGCATACTTTTCCATATAGATCAAATGTGGGTTTCCCAGTCTGAATCGCACATTCTTTGGCGAATTTTGTTCGTTCAAAGCTGGCAAAGCTTGTAGGAAGATGACTTTGAAGATAAACACAGCGCTAGTGTTTCACAATGTGAACTGCTGTTACATGGCGAATAAGCTTAGTTTTAAGTTGTTGTAGACGGTAAAAAGCCTACTTTTCCACCCAGATCATACGTGCATTTCCCAGTCTGAATCGCACATTCATTGGCGAATTCTGTTCGTTCCAACTTGGCAAAGCTTGTAGGAAGATGAATTTGAAGATAAACACACCGCTAGTGTTTCATAAAGTGAATTGCAGTTATATGGCGAATAAGCTGAGTTTTAAGTGTTTCTAGAATTTTGTTCGTTCTAAGCTGGCAAACCTTGTAGGAAGATGACTTTGAAAATAAACTCACAGCTGCTGTTTCACAAAGTGAATTCCTATTACTTGAGGATAAGCTTAGTTTTTTTAAGTGGTTCTCCACAGTAAAAAGCATACTATTCTCCATAGACAAAACCTGCGTTTCCCAGTCTGAATCGCACATTCTTTGGCGAATTCTGTTCATTCCAAGCTGGCAAAGCTTGTAGGAAGATGACTCTGAAGATAAACACAGCTCTAGTGTTTCACAATGTGAACTGCTGTTACATGGCGAATATGCTTAGTTTTAAGTTGTTCTAGACGGTTAAAAGCATACTTTTTTACACAGATCATACGTGCATTTCCCAGTCTGAATCGCACATTCTTTGGCGAATTCTGTTTTTTCCAAGCTGGCAAAGCTTGTAGGAAGATGAATTTGAAGATAAACTCACCGCTAGTGTTTCATAAGGTGAATTGCAGTTACACGGCGAATAAGCTCAGTTTTAAGTGGTTCTAGACGTTAAAAAGCATACTTTTCTATATAGATCAAATGTGGGTTTCCCAGTCTGAATCGCACATTCTTGGCGAATTCTGTTCGTTCCAAGCTGGCAAAGATTGTAGGAAGATGACTTTGAAGATAAACACAGCGCTAGTGTTTCACAATGTTAATTGGTGTTACATGGCGAATAAGCTTTGTTTTAAGTTGTTGTAGACGGTAAAAAGCATACTTTTCTACACAGATCATACCTGCATTTCCCAGTCTGAATCGCACATTCTTTGGCGAATTCTGTTCGTTCTAACCTAGCAAAGCTTGTAGTAAGATGAATTTGAAGATAAACACACCGAGAATGCTTCATAAAGTGAATTGCAGTTACCTGGCTTAGTTTTAAGTTGTTCTAGACGGTAAAAAGCTTACATTTGTATATAGATGGAACATGCGTTTCCCAGTCTCAATCGCACATTCTTTGGCGAATTCTGTTCGTTCCAAGCTGGCAAAGCTTGTAGGTTGATGACTCTGAAGATAAAGACAGCGCTAGTGTTTCACAATGTGAACTGCAGTTACATGGCGAATAAGCTCAGTTTTAAGTTGTTGTAGACGGTAAAAAGCATACTTTTCTACACAGATCATACGTGCATTTCCCAGTCTGAATCGCACATTCTTTGGCGAATTCTGTTCGTTCCAACCTGGGAAAGCTTGTAGGAAGATGATTTTGAAGATAAACACACCACTAGTGTTTCATAAGGTGAATTGCAGTTACACGGCGAATAAGCTTAGTTTTAAGTTGTTCTAGACGTTAAAAAGCATACTTTTCTATATAGATCAAATGTGGGTTTCCCAGTCTGAATTGCACATTTTTTGGCGAATTCTGTTCCTTCCAACCTGGCAAAGCTTGTAGGAAGATGACTTTGAAGATAAACACACCGCTAGTGTTTCACTATGTGAATTGCTCTTACATGGCGAATAAGCTTAGTTTTAAGTTGTTCTAAGCGGTAAAAGGCATACTTTTCTACACAGATCTTACGTGCATTTCCCAGTCTGAATCGCACATTCTTTGGCGAATTCTGTTCTTTCCAAGCTGGCAAAGCTTGTAGGAAGATGAATTTGAAGATAAACTCACCGCTAGTGTTTCATAAGGTGAATTGCAGTTACACGGCGAATAAGCTCAGTTTTAAGTGGTTCTAGACGTTAAAAAGCATACTTTTCTATTGTAAGACTCTCAGAGAGAATCTTCCCTCAGGAGGGAGATCCTCAAGCCCAATGACCAGTCCGAGTCCACAGGCTGCAATCAGCAAGAGGATTTTTATTGATCAGGATACACAGGTATCTGTGGGCGTCCCAGTCAATTCGGAAGACTGGCGCACCTAGCAGAGCCAGGGTGGGCTTTTTATAGTATTTTGGGGAGCAGAAGCAGGCTTACAGAAGCAGATGCATGGTTACAGGGATGTGATTGGTGGAGTAAATGAGGCATACGTGTATGTTACCTATTTTGGCTATAATCATAACAATGAGTTAGCAAAAAGTACATGGTGGTCAGGGCTTCCGGGGGGTCAGGGACTTTTTCTTTTTCCTGCCAGGTGGCCCATGGAGCAGTGCCCATAATTTAGTCTGGTTTCTGCATTTTGTTTTCTTTTCTGGTCTGTTTCGTCTAAATGATGGGTCAGCTTGTCCCACATATCTAAAAACTTACTTTTTACTTCTATAGTTGAGGGCCTTGGGCTTGTACAATTCCCTTTCTGGGAGGGGGTCTTTCATTCCCCCATTTTCTTTTTGTCCTTGAGTGGAATCTTCCACTCAACTTGGTTAAGGTACCTCTGTTTTTTGTTGTTTCACCATCTGATACTGTTGTCTCAGCACAAAAGTTTGAATGACTGAAAGTCTGTATCTCTTATTATTCCTGTTTGATCTGCATAGAAACAACATTCTTCTTTTAGTGTAGCACACAGACTCTTTCTTTAAGGAATATCAGGTCTAATCTTTTCCTATTTTGAAGGACTACCTCTGAGAGGGAGGTTAGGTGTTCTTGGAGGTCAGCTAAAAAGTCTTTTTTACTCTTTTTATATCTGAGTCAATGGCAGTTCTGAATTCTCTATAAGCCTTGCATTGTAGGGCAACAGCAGATGTCCTTGTGCTGCCCTTGTAGCACCTAGATAGCCTTAAATAATTCTCAACTCTCTTTTGTGTCTTATTAAGTCTTTAGCATCAGGATTCTAATCTGGACACTATCTGAACCTATACACCAAGGTCTTTTAGAACTTCTAAACTTATATAGGTTGTGATCCCTGAGGCACAGTCCCAAGAAGTGTTAGGAGTAGTAACATATGTAATGTTACATCATTTGTAATAAAAATCAAGCCTATCCTTACACCTATTCCGAGGGAACCCAGGGCAAACAGGCAAACATGAAATTCTTGTTTCTAAAACACACTCCTCAAGTAAGCATTATAGCAACCTCCCAGTCACTTAAGTCTAGGGAGCTTTTTGAAGATCTGAGTGTCCCTCTAGGTCCCAGCTCTCAGCCCCAACAACTAGTACACTGCTGGTGAGGGCTGAGAATTGACGGCTGTCAGGGTGGTCAGCAGCACCAGGTACGGTCCTTTCCAGCGAGGCTCGAGTGTCTGGGCTCCGTGTCGTTGTATGTAGCTGCAGTCTCTAACCTGGAACTGATGGGATGTCTCAGGGGTCTCCGGGGCATAGGCTGCTGTCAGCTGTGAGCAGATTTCTTTCTGTATCACCTGTAGGTCTTTTAGCCTGGCATATAAATCATTATTACTATGACATGTTGGTTCAGTAACATCATCTAATATAGTCAGGGGAGCTGAGGCCCCATATAAGATCTCAAAGGGGGTAAGGCTGAATCTGGAAGGGGTATTTCTTGCTCTGAAGAGAGCAAGAGGGAAGGAGTGTCACCCAGTCTGTGCCAGTCTCCATGGTTAATTTGGTCAGGGTCTCTTTTAGAGTCTTACTTATTTATTCTACCTGTCCTGAACTTTGAGGTCTGTAAATATAACGTAATTTTCAATTGACCTCTAAATACTTGGCCACACCCTGGCTTACCTTGGCAATGAAAGTAGGGCTGTTGTCTGACCAGATTACCTTGGGCATTCTAAATCGGGGGAAGATTTCTTCCAGTATCTTCTTGATGACTATTGAGGCCGTCTCTTGCTTGGTGGGGAAAGCTTCTACCTATTCCTGAAAAGATATCTGTAAACACTAGGAGACATTTATAACCATATTTTCCTGGTTTTATCTCTGTGAAGTCCACTTCTCAGTAGTATCTAGGCCGTTCCCCACGGAGCCTCCTACCACAGTCAACTTTCCTGAAAACAGTTACCTTTTGGCATGGTATACATCAGTGCACTATCTGTTCCACGAGATACTTGAGACCTGTGACATAATATTTAGTTTTTGAAAATGTCTGGATGAGTTTGCTTACCCCTAAGTGAGTCTATTGATGCATTTGTTTTATCATGGCCTCTGCCTATTTTTGTAGCAGGATCTTCTTTCTCGTTGAGGTGTACCAGAGTCTCTTCCTCGGCCTGGCTGGGTCATGGAGGGCCCTTAACATAGCCAGAATCTCTTTTTTTTCTTGCCCTCAGATGTCAGCAGGCTCCTCTGCTGATGGGCTGTAGCAAAGGCATACGTGCTGTCCACATAGATGTTAAGTCTCTTTCTCAGCCCAAGGGCTTTGGTGAGGGGAGCGAGCTCTACTCTCTGAGTAGTGGTGCCTTCTGGTAGGGCCTGAGCCCATATGACTCTGTTTCCATCTACCACTGCTGCCCCAGCCCATCTTTTTCCTTCTGTAAGAAGCTGCTCCCATCTATGAACCAGATGGCATCTACCCCCTCTGTTGGCTGATCAGTCCGATCTTTATGCCACTCCTGTGCTTTAGTGAGCACCTGCTGACAGTCATGAAGGGGGGTGTCTAGGTCAGGTCCGGGAGCAGGGTTGCAGGGTTTAGACTCGTAGGGGCAGTCTGGAATCACAAGGAACAAGTGGGATACCCGGCCCACGCCAAGGTCCACTGTTCTTCGGGTAGTCCATGAGTATCATTTGTTGTCGGTAGTCCCCTGTACTCAAGGTCTTTTGCTGGACACTAGCCCATTTGGGCGTAGGAGCACAGAGTGTTGGGCCCCCGTATTCACAAAACAACTGGGCAGGCTTCCCTTCTATCTTTGCGGATAGCCAGCACTCTAGGACCAAGAGACTTGCCTTCCGGGCTGCTGGAGAGGCCCCTCTTGTTCTTCCTGGGGCAGTCCCTGACCCAGTGTCCTTTTTCCTTGCGATAGGCACACTGATCTTTAGCTAGGAATTCTCTTCTGTTGCCAGGTACTGTCTTCCTAGGTTCCCTAACTACTGTGGCCAGTATATATTCCTCTCCTGTCTTTTATCTCTCTTTAGCTCTCTAGCTTCTTTTTCCTTTTGTCTCTTTTCTTCCTTAGCTTCCTGCTCTTTTTACCTTCTTTCCTCTTTCTCTTCCTCAGTCTCTCTCTCATATCTTCTGCATCTTCCTCTACAGCTATTAGATGCTGTCCACTTATGTAACTACACTTCAACTTTACTTTCTCTGCAACTTACACTAACTCTCAGCAACTAAGCTTAACCCTTTAAATTTCTGTAACTTTCTCTCTTTATATCTTTTCCTTATCTTAGCCAGATTGGTGGGGCATTTTCCAGCCCCTCGGAGACCCACCTTTGGAGCCTGGTGGCAGACCTGGAGCACTCCCTACCTTCAGGGGTATTCAAGTCAACAGTCAGGAGTGAGGGTCTTCCATCCATGTCTGGAACATTCTTTCTGGCCTCCAGTAGGATTCCGTCTTTCCTCAGTGGTAAAGAAGACCTGTAACAGTTACTAACAAGCATCTCAAATGGGATGGTGAGAAAACAAGAGAATCTTGAGAATAGAGGTCCACTGAAGAGGACAAATAGCATTTAGTCACACAGCTAAACCAGGAGGACTTTTTGGGACAAAAAGGCTGTTGTAAAAATAAGCACAAGCTTTGTGTCTGTGAAACAGAACGGCAAGCAGAGGGAGCTGATCTGTTACCAACCATCTCTCTGGACTTAAGAACTAATAACAAAAGGATGGAGAGATGGTTAGGACCTGGGTGCTAGATACCAAGTGGCTGACAAAAGAATTGTAACCAGTTCTCCTGGGACTTTCAGGAGCTCAGTAGCAGCCCTTTACCAAACTGTCTCAGTGGGCTAAAGGCCCATGGAAAAGAAAACATTAATCCTGACCTTGGCCACAGCCAAAGCCTGAATTCTAAATTTTGACTGACAAAACAAAGTTCTTCACAGTTTGTTGTAGATTCCCTCCGAAACTATCTCAGGGGCTTCTCTGTCCCCCAACCTGGGGCATTTTGACACAGGGGCAGGAACTGGCTGCTGTGGGGATAGGATCAAAGGCACTCTCCATGTCAATGATGACTAACAGGGAAGGTTATTTAATGTTGGAGATCAACTCCTCTCTTGGAATAGGGCCAGCAGATAAGGCAGGCTCCCTTAAAGAACTTCTCTTAATGAACACTCTCCTTCTGTGAGCAAGTGTTGAAGGTCTGGTCACTGAAGGCAGCAACTGGAATTATTATTTTTTTTCTCAGGGCCAAAAGTCTCATAAAACAACCACTAACTTTATATTATCTTTTTGTTGTCAAAGCGTCAACCCCAGCCGGCCTCATCACCTTGAAACTCCTCTTACGCTGACTTGGCCTGAGCTGCGCCACTGCCCACGCGCAGCCTGCAGCTTGCTAGCAGGCCTGCATGCTTGTCACCCTCAGCCCCTATATTTTCCTACTCTGTGCTGTCCCTTCCTTAGAAGCTGTGCATGTTTAAGCAACAGGGAGAATTTTTCTTCAGGATCTAAGGTAAAGCTTTCAGGCTCTTGTTAATACCTGCTTTAGACAGGGTCACTCACTAACCTGGAGTTCTTCATACACAACTGTTAACAGCAGCTAGAATGGACAAGGGGAGCAAAGGGAGGGGCATCTCTCCTTGGGGAGGAGGCTAAGAGAGAAAGATAAAACTCCCTAGCAGAAAACAATTTTTCTCAAGCAAATTATTTCCAAGTTAAGCACCAAGAGGACCAAGTAAAACTCCTTGACAAACAAAGCAAACAGTTTCATGATTTCAAACACAGTCGTCAGTCCAAGATTTTAAACACAGTCATCTGTCCAAAGTCCAAAAACGAAACAAAAGCCAAAAAGACACTCGACAATACCACAGAAAACAAACCAGACAAACAAAACCAAGACAAAGCATCCTATAACCAATTTCCACAGATGTTCAAAGAAAATTAGGACACAAAGAAGACAAACAATTTCAACAGTCAGACAGACAGACGCACCGCGCGGCTTCGGTGTCAAACTGAAACCAAAAATTCAGACAGAGGCGACAAGGGTCCGGATCCTTCAGCGGATCCGGCTCTCTCCTCTCTCCTCCAACCCAAAACCACGTATCCTTCCGATACAGGCTGAGCCCCAAAAAACCGGGCTCCAAACACCCTTGGAACGTCTTCCAGGGCTGTGGGGGAGAAATCCGAGCTCGTCAGCTCCTTCTCTGGCCTGCCCAAATACAAACGGTCTAGACCCGAGCCAAGTAACTAAGCATTTACAGAACAAGTCACAAAGCAAGACAAGACAGGACAAGACAAACACTGGCCAGCTTACCTCCCGGTGGGTGGTCGGTGGTCTCTAGGCAGAGGATCTCCGATCCCGGACGAGCCCCCATATGTAAGACTCTCAGAGAGAATCTTCCCTCAGGAGGGAGATCCTCAAGCCCAATGACCAGTCCGAGTCCACAGGCTGCAATCAGCAAGAGGATTTTTATTGATCAGGATACACAGGTATCTGTGGGCATCCCAGTCAATTCGGAAGACTGGCGCACCTAGCAGAGCCAGGGTGGGCTTTTTATAGTATTTTGGGGAGAGGAAGCAGGCTTACAGAAGCAGATACATGGTTACAGGGATGTGATTGGTGGAGTAAATGAGGCATACGTGTATGTTACCTATTTTGGCTATAATCATAACAATGAGTTAGCAAAAAGTACATGGTGGTCAGGGCTTCCGGGGGGTCAGGGACTTTTTCTTTTTCCTGCCAGGTGGCCCATGGAGCAGTGCCCATAATTTAGTCTGGTTTCTGCATTTTGTTTTCTTTTCTGGTCTGTTTCGTCTAAATGATGGGTCAGCTTGTCCCACATATCTAAAAACTTACTTTTTACTTCTATAGTTGAGGGCCTTGGGCTTGTACAATTCCCTTTCTGGGAGGGGGTCTTTCACTATATAGATCAAATGTGGGTTTCCCAGTCTGAATCGCACATTCTTTGGCGAATTCTGTTCGTTCCAAGCTGGCAAAGCTTGTAGGAAGATGACTTTGAAGATAAACACAGCGCAAGTGTTTCACAATGTTAATTGGTGTTACATGGCGAATAAGCTTTGTTTTAAGTTGTTGTAGACGGTAAAAAGCATACTTTTCTACACAGATCATACCTGCATTTCCCAGTCTGAATCGCACATTCTTTGGCGAATTCGGTTCATTCTAACCTAGCAAAGCTTGTAGTAAGATGAATTTGAAGATAAACACACCGAGAGTGCTTCATAAAGTGAATTGCAGTTACCTGGCTTAGTTTTAAGTTGTTCTAGACGGTAAAAAGCTTACATTTGTATATAGATGGAACGTGCGTTTCCCAGTCTCATTCGCACATTCTTTGGCGAATTCTGTTCGTTCCAAGCTGGCAAAGCTTGTAGGAAGATGACTCTGAAGATAAAGACAGCGCTAGTGTTTCACAATGTGAACTGCTGTTACATGGCGAATAAGCTCAGTTTTAAGTTGTTGTAGACGGTAAAAAGCATACTTTTCTACACAGATCATACATGCATTTCCACGTCTGAATCGCACATTCATTGGCGAATTCGGTTCGTTCCAACCTGGCAAAGCTTGTAGGAAGATGAATTTGAAGATAAACACACCGCTAGTGTTTCATAAAGTGAATTGCATTTACATGGCGAATAAGCTGAGTTTTAAGTGCTTCTAGAATTTTGTTCGTTCTAAGCTGGCAAACCTTGTCGGAAGATGACTTAGAAAATAAACTTACAGCTGCTGTTTCACAAAGTGAATTCCTATTACTTGAGGATAAGCTTAGTTTATTAAAGTGGTTCTCCACTGTAAAAAGCATACTATTCTCCATAGACAAAACCTGCGTTTCCCAGTCTGAATCGCACAGTCTTTGGCGAAATCGGTTCGTTCCAAGATGGCGAAGCTTGTAGGAAGATGACTTTGAGATAAACACACAGCTGGTGTTTCACAAAGTGAATTGATGTTACTTGACGAAAAATCTTAGTTTTTTTAAGTGGTTCTCCACGGGAAAGAGCATACGTTTCTCCATAGACAAAACCTGCGTATCGCAGTTTGAATCGCACATTCTTTGGCGAATTCTGTTCGTTCCATGCCGGCAAAGCTTGTAGGAAGATGACTTTGAAGATAAACACAGCGCTAGTGTTTCACTATGTGAATTGCTCTTACATGGCGAATAAGCTTAGTTTTAAGTTGTTCTAGACAGTAAAAAGCATACTTTTCTACACAGATCTTACGTGCATTTCCCAGTCTGAATCGCACATTCTTTGGCGAATTCTGTTCCTTCCAACCTGGCAAAGCTTGTAGGAAGATGATTTTGAAGATAAATACAGCGCTAGTGTTTCACTATGTGAATTACTCTTACATGGCGAATAAGCTTAGTTTTAAGTTGTTGTAGACGGTAAAAAGCATAATTTTCTACACAGATCTTACGTGCATTTCCCAGTCTGAATCGCACATTCTTTGGCGAGTTCTGTTTTTTCCAAGCTGGCAAAGCCTGTAGGAAGATGAATTTGAAGATAAATTCACCGCTAGTGTTTCATAAGGTGAATTGCAGTTACACGGCGAATAAGCTCATTTTTAAGTTGTTCTAGACGTTAAAAAGCATACTTTTCTATATACATCAAATGTGGGTTTCCCAGTCTGAATCGCACATTCTTTGGCGAATTCTGTTCGTTCCAAGCTGGCAAAGCTTGTAGGAAGATGACTTTGAAGATAAACACAGCGCTAGTGTTTCACAATGTTAATTGGTGTTACATGGCGAATAAGCTCAGTTTTAAGTTGTTGTAGACGGTAAAAAGGATACTTTTCTACACAGATCATACATGCATTTCCCAGTCTGAATCGCACATTCTTTGGCGAATTCTGTTCGTTCCAACCTGGCAAAGCTTGTAGGAAGATGAATTTGAAGATAAACACACCGCTAGTGTTTCATAAAGTGAATTGCATTTACATGGCGAATAAGCTGAGTTTTAAGTGCTTCTAGAATTTTGTTCGTTCTAAGCTGGCAAACCTTGTCTAAGATGACTTTGAAAATAAACTCACAGCTGCTGTTTCACAAAGTGAGTTCCTATTACTTGAGGATAAGCTTAGTTTCTTTAAGTGGTTATCCACGGTAAAAAGCATACTATTCTCCATAGACAAAACCTGCATTTCCCAGTCTGAATCGCACAGTCTTTGGCGAATTCGGTTCATTCCAAGATGGCAAAGCTTGTAGGAAGATGACTTTGAAGATAAACACACATCTGGTGTTTCACAAAGTGAATTGATATTACTTGACAAATAATCTTAATTTTTTTTAAGTGGTTGTCCACGGTAAAGAGCATACGTTTCTCCATAGACAAAACCTGCGTTTCCCAGTTTGAATCGCACATTCTTTGGCGAATTCTGTTCGTTCCATGCCGGCAAAGCTTGTAAGAAGATGACTTTGAAGATAAACACAGCGCTAGTGTTTCCCTATGTGAATTGCTCTTACATGGCGAATAAGCTTAGTTTTAAGTTGTTCTAGACAGTAAAAAGCATACTTTTCAACACAGATCTTACGTGCATTTCCCAGTCTGAATCGCACATTCTTTGGCGAATTCTGTTTTTTCCAAGCTGGCAAAGCTTGTAGGAAGATGAATTTGAAGATAAACTCACCGCTAGTGTTTCATAAGGTGAATTGCAGTTACACGGCGAATAAGCTCAGTTTTAAGTGGTTCTAGACGTTAAAAAGCATACTTTTCTATAAAGATCAAATGTGGGTTTCCCAGTCTGAATCGCACAGTCTTTGGCGTATTCTGTTCCTTCCAGCTGGCAAAGCTTGTAGGAAGATGACTTTGAAGATAAACACAGCGCTAGTGTTTCACTATGTAAATTGCTCTTACATGGCGAATAAGCTTAGTTTTAAGTTGTTCTAGACGTTAAAAAGCATACTTTTCTATATAGATCAAATGTGGGTTTCCCAGTCTGAATCGCACATTCTTTGGCGAATTTTGTTCGTTCAAAGCTGGCAAAGCTTGTAGGAAGATGACTTTGAAGATAAACACAGCGCTAGTGTTTCACAATGTGAACTGCTGTTACATGGCGAATAAGCTTAGTTTTCAGTTGTTGTAGACGGTAAAAAGCCTACTTTTCCACCCAGATCATACGTGCATTTCCCAGTCTGAATCGCACATTCTTTGGCGAATTCTGTTCGTTCCAACTTGGCAAAGCTTGTAGGAAGATTAATTTGAAGATAAACACACCGCTAGTGTTTCATAAAGTGAATTGCAGTTATATGGCGAATAAGCTGAGTTTTAAGTGTTTCTAGAATTTTGTTCATTCTAAGCTGGCAAACCTTGTAGGAAGATGACTTTGAAAATAAACTCACAGCTGCTGTTTCACAAAGTGAATTCCTATTACTTGAGGATAAGCTTAGTTTTTTTAAGTGGTTCTCCACGGTAAAAAGCATACTATTCTCCATAGACAAAACCTGCGTTTCCCAGTCTGAATCGCACATTCTTTGGCGAATTCTGTTCATTCCAAGCTGGCAAAGCTTGTAGGAAGATGACTCTGAAGATAAACACAGCTCTAGTGTTTCACAATGTGAACTGCTGTTACATGGCGAATATGCTTAGTTTTAAGTTGTTCTAGACGGTTAAAAGCATACTTTTTTACACAGATCATACGTGCATTTCCCAGTCTGAATCGCACATTCTTTGGCGAATTCTGTTTGTTCCAAGCTGGCAAAGCATGTAGGAAATGACTTTGAAGATAAACACAGCGCTAGTGTTTCACAATGTGAATTGCTCTTACATGGTGAATAAGCTTAGTATTAACTGGTTCTATACGGTAAAAAGCATACTTGTATATAAGGTCAAACGTGCGTTTTCCAGTCTGAATCGCACATGCTTTGGCGAATTCATTCGTTCCAATCTGGCAAAGTTTGTAGGAAGATGACTTTGAAGATAAACACACCGCTAGTGTTTCAAAGATGCGAATTGCTCTTACATGGCGAATAAGCTCAGTTTTAAGTTTTTCTAGACGGTAAAAAGGATACTTTTCCACACAGATCATACGTGCATTTCCCAGTCTGAATCGCACATTCTTTGGCGAATTCTGTTCGTTCCAAGCTGGCAAAGCTTGTAGGAAGATGACTTTGAAGATAAAGACAACGCTAGTGTTTCACAATGTGAATTGCTGTTACATGGCGAATAAGCTTAGTTTTAAGTTGTTGTAGACGGTAAAAAGCATACTTTTCTATATAGATCTAATGTGGGTTTCCCAGTCTGAATCGCACATTCTTTGGCGAATTCTGTTCGTTCCAACCTTGCAAAGCTTGTAGTAAGATGAATTTGAAGATAAACACACCGCGAGTGCTTCATAAAGTGAATTGCAGTTACCTGGCGAATAAGCTTAGTTTTAAGTTTTTCTAGACGGTAAAAAGCATACATTTGTATATAGATCAAACGTGCGTTTCCCAGTCTGAATCACACATTCTTTGGCGAATTCTGTTCGTTCCAAGCTGGCAAAGCTTGTAGGAAGATGAGTCTGAAGATAAACACAGCGCTAGTGTTTCACAATGTGAACTGCTGTTACGTGGCGAATAAGCTTAGTTTTAAGTTGTTGTAGACGGTAAAAGCATACTTTTCTACACAGATCATACGTGCATTTCACAGTCTGAATCGCACATTCTTTGGCGAATTCTGTTCGTTCCAACTTGGCAAAGCTTCTTGGAAGATGAATTTGAAGATAAACACACCGCTAGTGTTTCATAAAGTGAATTGCAGTTATATGGCGAATAAGCTGAGTTTTAAGTGTTTCTAGAATTTTGTTCGTTCTAAGCTGGCAAACCTTGTCTAAGATGACTTTGAAAATAAACTCACAGCTGCTGTTTCACAAAGTGAATTCCTATTACTTGAGGATAAGCTTAGTTTTTTTAAGTGGTTCTCCACGGTGAAAAGCATACTATTCTCCATAGACAAAACCTGCGTTTCCCAGTCTGAATCGCACAGTCTTTGGCGAATTCGGTTCGTTCCAAGATGGCAAAGCTTGTAGGAAGATGACTTTGAAGATAAACACACAGCTGGTGTTTCACAAAGTGAATTGCTCTTACATGGCGAATATGCTTAGTTTTAAGTTGTTCTAGACGGTTAAAAGCATACTTTTTTACAGAGATCATACGTGCATTTCCCAGTCTGAATTGCACATTCTTTGGCGAATTCTGTTCGTTCCAAGCTGGCAAAGCTTGTAGGAAGATGACTTTGAAGATAAACACACCGCTAGTGTTTCACAATGTGAATTGCTCTTACATGGCGAATAAGCTGAGTTTTAAGTGTTTCTAGAATTTTGTACATACTAAGCTGGCAAACCTTGTTGGAAGATGACTTTGAAAATAAACACACAGCTGGTGTTTCACAAAGTGAATTGATGTTCCTTGACGAATATTCTTAGTTTTTTTAAGTGGTTCTCCACGGTAAAGAGCATACGTTTCTCCATAGAAAAAACCTGCGGTTCCCAGTTTGAATCGCACATTCTTTGGCGAATTCTGTTCGTTCCAAGCTGGCATAGCTTGTGGTAAGTTGACTTTGAAGATAAACACACAGCTGGTGATTCACAAAGTGAGTTGCTGTTACATGGCAAATAAGCTTAGTTTTAAGTGGTTCTAGACGGTAAAGAGCATACTTTTCTATATAGATCAAACGTGCGTTTCCTAGTCTGAATCGAACATTCTTTGGCGAATTCTGTTCGTTCCATTCTGGCAAAGCTTGTAGGAAGATGACTTTGAAGATAAACACACCGCTAGTGTTTCACAAAATGAATTGCTGTTACATGGCAAATAAGCTTAGTTTTTTAAAGTGGTTCTAGACGGTAAAAAAGCATACTTTTCTGTATAGACAAAACATGCGTTTCCCAGTCTGAATCACACATTTTTTGGCGAAATCTGTTTGTTCCCAGGTGGCAAATCTTGTAGGAAGATGACTTTGAAGAAAAACACACAGCTATTGTTTCCCAAAGTGAATTGCTGTTACTTGGCGAACAAGCTTAGTTTTAGGTGGTTCTAGATTTGTGAAAAGCATACTTTTCTATATAGACAAAACTTGAGTTTCCCAGTCTGAATCGCACATTCTTTGGTGAATTCTGTTCGTTCCATGCGGGAAAAGCTTGTAGGAAGTTGACTTTGAAGATAAACACTAGGTTAGTATTTTGCAAAGTGAATTACTGTTACATGGCGAACAAGCTTAGTTTAGGTGGGTCTGGACGGTAAAAAGTATACTTTTCTATATAGACAAAACGTGCATTTCCCAGCCTGTATCGCCCAATCTTTGGCGAATTCTTTTCGCTCCGAGCAGTAAAAGCTTGTAGGAAGTTGACTTTGAAGATAAACACGCAGCTACTGTTTCCCAATGTGAATTGCTGTTACTTGGCGAACAAGCTTAGTTTTAGGTGGTTCTAGACTGTAAAAAGCATACTTTTCTATATAGACCAAAAGTGTGTTTCCCAGTCTGAATTGCACATTCTTTGGCAAATACTGTTCGTTCCAAGCTGGCCAAGCTTGTAGGAAGATGACTTTGAGGCTAAACACACAGCTAGTGTTTCACAAAGTGAATTGCTGTTACATGGCGAATAAGCTTAGTTTTTTAAAGTGGTCTTAAACGTTAAAAAACCATACTTTTCTGTATAGACAAAACATGTGTTTCCCAGTCTGAATCGCACATTTTTTGGCGAAATCTGTTCGTTCCCAGGTGGCAAATCTTGTAGGAAGATGACTTTGAAGAAAAACACACAGCTATTGTTTCCCAAAGTGAATTGCTGTCACTTGGCGAACAAACTTAGTTTTAGGTAGTTCTAGATGGTAAAAATCATACTTTTCTATATAGACAAAACTTGAGTTTTTCAGTCTGAATCGCACATTCTTTGGCGAATTCTGTTCGTTCCATGCGGGAAAAGCTTGTAGGAAGTTGACTTTGAAGATTAACACTAGGTTAGTGTTTTGCAAAGTGAATTGCTGTTACTTGGCGAACAACCTTAGTTTTAGGTGGGTCTAGACGGTAAAAAGCATACTTTTCTATATAGACAAAACTTGCATTTCCCAGTCTGAATCGCACATTATTTGGCGAATTCTGTTCGCTCCAAGTGGTAAAAGCTTGTAAGAAGTTGACTTTGAAGATAAACACACAGCTACTGTTTCGCAAATTGAATTGATGTTACTTGGCGAACAAGTTAGTTTTAAGTGGTTCTAGATGGTAAAAAGCATACTTCTCTATGTAGTAGCTGGGCAGCTGCCCGTCCTCCATGGTATCGGATCTACTTTCCAAACAATAACGCTCAACTCTTACTGACTGTTTAGCATCTTGCCTGCTCTTTGTTCCACTTGGACAACCCTGAGGACCAGGCTCTCCTCTCTTTAAACCCATGGCTGCTGTCCTCTTCCTCTCTCCTCTCCATCACATCCGTTCGTCTTTTCTTCTTTGGCAGCTTCTTCTTCCTTCTTCCCTCCTCAAGATCTTCTCTAGCAAAGCCCTCAAAAACTCACCTTCCCCATCTGTCTGCTGTGCAGGTGTTGGCTGTTGGCTTCTTTATAATCACAATTAACTGGGAGCAGGGTCAACTTTTTTGGGGGGTTATCCAGTTGTGAGTTCTACAAATTAGCATTAAATACAAACAGCATTAGGCCACTCCACCACAGGGAGTTCTTTTGTTTTGTTTTGTTTGTTTGTTTGTTTGTTTGTTTTTGCTTTGATTTACTTTTTATTTTACCTTTTAACATTTTATTTTATTTTTGACTATTTTTTATTAATTGATTATTTTATTTATTTACATTTTAAATATTTTCCTGCTTTCCAAACTCCCCTCATCAACCTTACATGCCATTTCTGCTCATATTTGCCTATATGACAGTGCTTCCCCACCCACACATATCCATTCCCGCCTCACACCTCTAGAACCTCCATTTGGTGGAGCAACAGGCCTCACCAGAGTCAAAGACCTAGCACCTCATTGATGGCAGAAAGTCAAACCTTATCTGCCCTTATCCATCTTTGTGTACACTTGGGTGAGCAATTTGGTCCCTAGGAGCTGTGGGATTGGTGACTGCGGGTCTGCTTAGAAGACCAACTATGGCTGCTTTCTCTTCTTTTTCTGGTTATATGTGAAATTATGTTTGTGTGCTTTTCTTTTTTGAAATTATCGAGAAATGATTAAGTTCTTGTTTTTTCTTGGGCATAGTTTAGCTCATTGTCTTGGAATTTTCGTCCTATTATCCTCTGTTGTGCTTTCTTATACAAAAAATTAGTTTAAATTTGGAATTGTCATGAAATATCTTGATTTCTCCATTTATGGTGATTGAGAATTATGGTGGGTACAGGAACCTGGGTCTGCATTACATCTGCCCAGGGTTTTCTGGCTTTTGGTGTCTCTGTTGAGAAGTCTGGTGTAATTCAGATAGGTCTGAATTTGCTTGTTACTGGATATTTATACTTAACCCCTTTTAATGCTCTTTCTTTGATCTTTGCATTTAGTGTATTAATTATTATGGGAATGGAGGAATTCTTTCTGGTATAATTAATTTGGCATTCTGTAGGCTTATTGTACCTTTATGACCTTCCTTTCTTTACCGTATGGAAGTTTTCTGCTATGATTTGTTGAAGATATTTACTGAACCTATGAACTGGAAATTTTAATTCCCTTCTATATCTTTTATACTTAGGTTTGGGCTTTTAATTTTGTCCTGAAATTCACAGATGTTTTAGATTCAATACACCATACATGTTTATCTGAGATGGGTGTTTTGTGCTTTGTGGGGTGACCTCCTTGACCCCAATTGTTCCATTTAGTAGCACGTTGGATAATGAGACATGGTCAGCAATGGTGACCTCTTGCTTGTAAATTATATGAAAATAGGGAGATGACTTTATGTGTGTCAAGTGGCAGTAGTCTCCCGGGTGGTCTGGGCTCCTTGTTGGATTCCCATGATGACTCCAACATGACAGAAAACAAGCAGAATTCCTCATCAGAGTACTTGATTAATATAATGGAGAACATTTCTAAGTTACGTTACAAAATATCTGACACACTGTGATCTCAAAGAATGTGTTATTCACTGAAAACTATTATGTGGTATAGCGTCGCCATGGCTCAGACATTTAAAACAAGAGTCGTTTCTTTACTGTAAACATGGACTTTCTTACCTTACAGCTCACCTACCACGCACCTTTATTGCAAAGTAATAAAGTGCTTTAGGTCCAGAGCAGGTCAAGCCATGACTTGGAAGTAAATGAAGAAAACTAAACACAATGGAAAGTCTTTGAGTTGAAGGATTTTTAAGAAAGGGTGCAGAGGGAACAAGAATGCTCTTCTTCTGGGAGGTCAGTGAATCAGGAAGGACAGTTGGGAGCTTTACTGGACTTCAGTATCTGACTCCTGAGACTTCATTGGTAAATTAATGTCTGGAATTTTGTGTTGTAAAACACATTGGCTCTGCAACTTTGGGCAAGGGCCATGGACAGAGAGATTACACCAGCTGGGGACAACTTGAAAGGAAATCAGGTTTTCTTAAGTCACCTGAGATTTCCTCAAGAAGAGAGGAATGAATGGGTAGCACCATAATAGAAGGCTTTAGGATCTCCTATAGTGCTACTCTAGATGCCTGGAAAATAGAAGCAGAAAATGAAAACCTAAATGACTTTACAGGAATTAGCTCAATTCTGATTATGATTATTTCATATTGGTATTTTATACTTGATTCATTTTTTAACAGATTTTAAAAAAGAGCCTTCTGTTTTAATGGGAGGCTGTCTTAGCATCACAAAATGCTCACAACCTCTGTATGGCGCCCGGCATCTAACACTATTGGGCTAGAGATTCTACTTTTAAATGCATCACCATCGACAGCTTCCATTTAACCAGCAGGTCTCCATGCCAGGCAGACACTGAGCAGGGTGTATGTTCTGTTAATCTCCACAGCAACCCAATTCAGCAGAAACACCTCCATTTAACAGGTGAAGAATTCACAGCTCAAACAAATGAGTATCAGGGTCCCCTCAGTCTCACTTGCTGTACTTAGACCCACATCCTTCTCTGTAAAGGGAAGCCACGGGCCTGATGTGAGCAGTGCAAGCTGACTCTCCTGAAACAATCCATGCTAGTCTTGAACCTAGGAGAATTTAAGACAAGGTGATCCCTCAGACTCCTGGGATAGATTTTGCTTCTTGGTCCTAGGGTGGGACATACTGTGTAAGACTTGAAATCTCATCCATTTGAGTTGACAAAAACCTACTCTCACTTCAGAGTCCACATATGCACAAACCCTAAAGTTGATAGATGGCGGATATGGGGGTTTTCTCCACTTTCAAATCATTCTGGCCACTTCTCTCACCTGGACTGCCCTCTGTTCTCTCAGGTCTGTTGGTCCTGGAAAGACCTGGGTTCTCCTTAAGGCCTGGGGTGTGGAGGAGAAGCAATTGTTGTGGAAATGAACATGGATCAAGAATGTAGCCCCACTCTGACTGGGCAACTGAGCTCCAGAAAATCTTCCCCAGTCACAGACATGGGTCATGTGGGAGCCACCACTGTTTCAAAAGGAGAGCTCGTTCCTTTCTCCTGGAAGAAGCACTTGGGGGTTGACTCTCACTTCTGTGACTTCTGTTCTATGTCACTTCTCAGAAGGGGCACTTTGCTCTAAGTCCTCTGTGGGGCACACCCAGCACTGTGGCCTGAGGACCTTTGGTTGTTGCAGCTCTGAGCTGGGAGGGGGAGCTAGCACACTGACATGAAGAAGCCTGTTTTCACAGCTGATCCTGATCTGAGGAACAGGTGCTTTTAAAGAAGCATGTGAAAGCATTTCCTGCAGGAGAGCCCACTCTGCAGGGAAAGTCACACAGGACATCGAAAAGTGGCTTCCCAACTTCCACAGGGGGAGAACCAAGGAGGGCATCAGATGGATAGTCAGAAAGGTTGAGAAAGGCCTGCACCTCCCTGAACGTCTTCCCTCAACCATAAGTCCCACCACTGTCCCAGGTGCACACCTGAGGCTCAGCAAAGCCTGCCACCTGCTGGGGTCCCTCAAACTAAACAGTGAGTGTAGAACTATGCAAAACACATCTGGGGATGGGGAGACGCAAGTCTCAGGTGGGCCTGGCCTCACTTCCTGTAGGTTTCTATGGCAGGGCAAGTGCAGGGCCTCGCTAGTCCAGATCTCAAATGTCTTGGGCTGAAGAATTGGGAGATGCCAGGGGCAGGGGCAGGGGCAGGGGCAGGGGCAGGGGCAGGGGCAGGGGCAGGGGCAGGGGCAAGGGCAGGGGCAGGGGCAAGGGCAGGGAGAGCCAGGCAGAGCAAAGTCAAGCCCCTGCCAGCCTGCTGATAGGCTATGGGCCTGAGGAAGTGTAGTAGCAGAGCCTGCCCTTGTTCTCTCTGGTGGGGAAGGCACCAAGGTGGGGATGGGAAGAGTTGGGGGAACTCATAGCCTCTTGTCCCCCAGACACAACTGCCAGTGCTTGGCAAGCAAAAAGCCAAAGAGGCTCCAAGGATCGCCTGATTTCAGGATCTCATTGTCCTCATGGGTGTCCAGGTTGAAGGCTGTGCTCAGCCTTGCCAGAAGCCCCACACACAGGTAGAGCAAGCATAACTGGTGTAAGACCACCATGGGCTCGCATTGGGACCCAGGTCAAGTGGCCACAGAGGGGTGCCAGGCAGCCTGGCCACAGCCCCTAGCCTGTGCACACCCAGGCCATAGCAGCTCTTTTAGTTCCTCCCACTAGTACCCACTTCCCCTGCCTTCCAGGCTTGTTCTCTCAGTAGGGAGCTCCCCCACAACCACAGCTAGCAGCCACTCAATGACCCTCACTTTATTCCTGTTAACCATAATGGATAGACATGAAGTGTCATTGGGAGAGTGTATTGATAAGATGAAAGCCTTAGAAGAAAACTGGAAAGACTTATAAAAATAAATAAGAAAGCTCTCCTCCCAGTAGCAGATTGGCAGTTCCAAGTCCAGAGACCTCATGTCCAGTGTAGAACCCAGCATGCATTGCTGTGGAGAAACTGCCTGCTTAAGAACCTTCCTTCCTTTTCATTCTCGTGAGAGGCTGACTTTAATTTTTTAATTTGTATTGGATATTTTCTTTATTTCCATTTCATGTGTTATCCCCTTTCCCTGTTTCAATTCTCCATGAAGCAGAGTCCAGCTCACAAGCCTGAGCAGCTGCAGCCACAGTGCACCATGGCTGATCCCAGGGTATACTGTTTCATCACCAAGATCCTGTGCACCCACAGGGGCCGCAAGACCCTTAAGGAACTGCAGAGTAGGATCAGGCTCCTGAGGCAGAGCTCTATGAGCTGCTGGAGGCCACAGAGCAAGATTGCTTCCTGCTGTGAGGGACTGGAGACCAGGTAGGGATAGCTATGTGGGTGGAGGCTACAACTGAAGCCTGTGGCTTCAATCTCAAGTGCAGCCAGGGACCCTGCTACAGATTGTCTGCAAGCTTACTCTGCTCGGTCAGTGCCACTATGCACAGTCCCAGAGAAACCTCTGCAAATATTCTTACCAAGGTCTTTAGGAACAGAGCTTCCAGGTCCTAAAGAAACATGAACTCTCTGGGCTTTATCAAGAGAAACTGGCCATCTTCCTGGTACAAAGCAATGCTTTTCTGGTGCAAGAGTTACTACAATGGAGACAGCAACAAACAGATTTGCTTGAAGCCACAGCCATGCAAGAGAGTCCAAGTCTGTGAGCACTTCACCCAGGGCAACTGCAGTTACCTCAACTGTCTCAGGTCTCATAACCTGATGGACAGAAAGATGTTGATCTCTGTGACTGAGCACGGGCTGAGTTCTGATGGGGTCCAGAACATCAATGTCATCTGCAACAACAAACACATTAGGAGGGGACCCACAGGCATGAGAGCTCCCTCTCCACATCACAGAGGCAGGTCACAGAGACAGAAGCATAAGCAGAGACGGCTTCCTTCCAAACAGTCTAGGATTTCTCTCACATGTCTCATTTTGGCATCTGGTTCACCTAGCCCAGATGTCACCAGCTGTAAGGATTCCCTGGAGGACATGTCTACAGCTGTCACTCAGGAGGTCAAGAACCTGGGGACCCAGGACTCTGCACAGCTTTCCTTGGTCTTGAAAGAGCCGCCCCAAAATTTGGGGAGCCTCTCACTCTAGTCACGGGATGGAGTTCCCCAGGAAACACGAGTAGCCAGTCTTGATGTAACAGCAAGAGGTAGCGTTTATTAATGAGATCTTGGGCCGAAACGTGTCTCATGCAGAAGACAGAGGAATGGACACCAAGACTCGAAATTTAAGGCTTTTTATAGGGGAAGGCAAGGGGATTCAGCGTGGTTATCAGCAAGGGAGATGGGTACAAGGTCTCATCTGCAAGCGTACGTGCGGGCTGGGGTGTTCTCAATATAGGAGAGTGTCTTATCTTTATCTGTAGAGCAGGGAGTTGTCCGTCCGGATGGCCCCCGACTCAGAGGAGATGGTGGCTGCTAGTTCCTGGAACAATCCCTCGACCTTGTTTTTAGGCTTGTCGGGGCACATCTCAGGCCTGCTCTGTCCTGCCCCCTTATCGGCTGTTCTTTTGCAGTTTTTATGAAGTTTTTATTTTAACTCTTCAGTGTCATCTAAGGCTGCTGGTGTCTGAGGACCCAGTAACATGAAAACAAGCCAGGGGTTTTCTGAGAATGGAGATCTGGATGGCTTCTTTTCTAGGAATCCTACTGATTCTTTGTAAGCTCCTGCCTCCTCTGCTGGCTTTCCTCTTGATGTAGCAAAAAGAAATGAAGCCATGTCCTTGAAAACAGGCATGAATTTTGGACACTGCATGGAGGTCAAGAGAAAGAACGCCTCCTTCCCAGATCTGGATTTAACTTTGATAATTGTTATCTGTCTATAAAACCTACAATATCAAATACATATTTCAGTCATCCGAAGTAGAGTCCTCTGCAGTAAGAACTAATGATTTTGATTTAGCCTGGTATCTGCTGTTATGTCCCTCATTTCATTTCTGGTTTTTAATTTATGCATTGTCTCTCCAGTGTGTAGTTAGCTTGAGGGAGGGGTTGTCCTCCTGTGGATCTTCTCAAAAAAAAACAAAAAAAAAAAAAAACAAAAAAAACCAAAAAAACAAAAAACAAAAAACAAAAAAACAAAAAACAGCTCTTCCCTTCCTTGAAGCTTTGTATTGTTCACTTTGTTTCTAAATGTTTCATTTGAGGCCTGAGTTTATTTCCTGCTTTCAAATCTTACCAGACTCTCTATAGGATGAGGCTTTGCCTGACCTTGGTAACAGCAGCATGTAATAAATGAAGCTTTTCCTGTTCTTTGTAGTGGTGATGACATCAAATTCTGACTGAAAACCATGCATAGCCCACTTTTAGGCTGTATTAAAGTAGCCCACCAATTCAGTGTTCCCTGCAAGGTGCCATGGGACAGTAGTAACGTGAGTCTGCATGCACCTCGACAGATTTCACTAGGGACCACACACACACACACACACACACACACACACACACACACACACACTACTGACATGGTGCACATTCTTTGCACACCAAGAATGAAGTGAGCAGTGAGGAAAATTCACCAATAGTGGAATTGATGGAGGAAGCAGTGGGAAAGCTCGCACTTAGAGTTACTTAAGGGCCCTATGCAGGCTCTCCTTCTGTTGGAGGCTAAACTAGAAACACAATGTGGTTCTTTATTTTCATTCTCTGTAGCACACAGGAGTAGAGTGGAAACTAGGGCTTTGAGCATGGTTGGCAGGTACAGTCACAGTGAATTAAATCCTAGGGCTAGAACACTATTAATCTTCTACAATATTACAGAGCAGCCTGGAGGAAGATACTCAGCTGACAATGTGGCCATCTCAAGACAGGCCCTGACAATGGCTGACAGACTTGTCTGAAGACTGGAAATATTTGCTAATTCAGAGAGAAAAGAAGCCCCTCCGTCTACACTGTACTCTAAGGACAGTTTATTCAGGTTAGGCATGACATGAACTATTGTCTCATGTCACAGATGTCAGCACAAAGTATCCAAGGTATTGTATGCCAATGATAGCATCAACAGAACAAAGCACACAGTGTCATGAAGACATAAATTATGAGTATGTGTAGCAAGACCCAGCCTCATCCAGGTTCTCAGATAGTAATAGAGAACCTCAAATACGGTAGTGATGTGATAGTGTGGGGTGAATCTAGTTACAACTAGTTTCTATTGTGACACAGATGACTCTTTTGTGTCATGGTCAGCTTATAATGAATGAGTAGAAGACCTAAGCTTGAGAATAAGTAAAGACTACATTGCTTCTCTAGCTGAAGAGTTTTTAAAAGCCCTGGTGTGACAGCAAATTTTGTGGACATTCTGGATTATTCCTTCTGTACTTTAACTCTCGGAGTCACCTGCACTCTCAGTAAGTTAGTTCAATTCCATAAATTGGAATTTAGTCACCTGGAAAAAATGCTTTATCAATAGGATCCCAGATTTGCCCAGGAAAAGGGGGTAGCTTGAACTGTCCCACCCAGGTTTTGGGCTTGCACAGGCCTGCTCTCCAAAAGAAATGTGTGTTCACAGCTACAGGCTGCTTTCACTATGGATGCTCTTGACATTCCTCCCTAAATTGCTTACATTAAGATAATTTTCTTTCTATGGAAAAAATTTATTATGCCAAGCTGGCATACAGGAATCTAGTTTCTATTCTGTATTTTATAAGATGTGCTTAATATATATATGATCATCACTGATAATAGCTGAAAGATATGCTCTAATATGGAAACTCGGTGATGGTGGAGGATGATCCTGAACCCACAATGAGCAGTGGGGACACCAGGCCCCACTACAGATGCCCCACCATCGTAGATATTTCTTTGTATATTTCCAAAAGAGACCAGTTTCTTTTTTTTTAAGTAGAGTTATCTGTAGTCAATCAACTGCTGCCCTATATAAGAAATGATTAGTATCTATTGTAACTTACCACACTGTATTTGTGTATACAAGTGTATTATTGGAAATCCAGCATTACTGAGGAGTTGGAAACCAGCACTGTGGCCTTGCCTTTCTGTGCCTACTCCTGGCTCACAGGCAGCAGGGGGCAGACCTTGAGTTCCTCCTCAGGGACAGAGTGATGTTGAATGTTCACTGAGCAGGCAGAGAAACACAGCTGAGGCAGCTCCTTTCAGTTATCAAACACAGCATCTCCTTCCCATCTTAAGGGCTACTGCTGAGGTCTCACCCCCATTCCTACCTTAATAGCAGCAAATTTGTTACACAGCAGCCAGCTATTTCCTATTGTTCTATAATACGCCTCCACATCATGGATGCCAACAAACAAACTAACAAATAACAAAAAAACCTGACATTGAACTGTGTGGTGGTGGTCACATACCCTGTTATATTCTGTATGTTATGAGGTTTCTTAATCTTAACAAGTTCCCAAACTATGAGCTTCACATAGGACCCATTAGATTCCAGGAAAATAAGAACAATTATGTGTAAAATGGCCTGAGTCAGGCCATAGACAGCAGCATTTCCAGCCCTTGTGCTTTATCCCATGTGGATCTTCCAATGAGCTGGGCCTAGCAATGTCCAGTACACAGTTGTGAGCTGTTGCTCTGGTTGAACTGTATTGGTGTGTGCATTCAATAAACTACACCTATTTAAATGAATCCAGTGTTCGTGTGGTTTGAGTCCAGACCCCTTGACACCAAATCTTCCCTTCAGCAGCACTTAGGAAAAGAAGCTAAGGTTAGGAAAGGTGACATCTTGTCATAAGGTATGTGACAAGAGGGATGGTGAATGATCCCTTGTGACAAGAATCAAGGTTTCCTCTGTGGTATTTAGGTCTATGTTGGCCCTGTGCAACAGCTTCAAGAACCCATTTCTGATTTTCCTTGGGATTCCCGTGATGATGCACTCAGACATGATAGGAAACAACCAAAACGGTAGTCAGAGTGTTTGATTTATATAATGTAGGGAGCACTGCAAACTCATGTTTCAGGGTATTTGATTACATTGTAAGCCCCAAGATTGTGTTATTCATTTTAAAAAATGAACCTCTGGTGGTATAGGTCAGCACTAACATAGACATTAACTCTAGAGCTTGCTGGTTTTTATTAATAGAGAAACTCCATAGAATTGCTATAGGGACCTGTGTCTTAGGTCTGTTTCCCTAGTGTATCCTCTACAACTCTCATGATGGTGATCCTGTTTCTGGCTAAATAAATGTCTGTTTACTGGGCAATTGAGTTTAGTGACATGCAAACATTATTTAAACCTCTGTATTAAATTTTGTCATTTTGTTAATTTTTGTGGTTTTCCTTGACTTCTTTTGATTGACTGTCGTAGTTTTATTAAATTATATCCTGTTTCCTCTAGTATTTTAGACTTCCCTTCAAACTAAAGTATTCCTTTTAGGATTCTCTATAGAGCTGACTTACTGGTTATACTTTTTTTTTTTTACTTTATTTATACTATGCCCTTATCAGCACAGTGGCTGGGCAGCTGCCTGCCCTCCATGGTATCAGATCTACTTTCCAAACAATAACGCTCAACTCTTACTGACTGTGTAGCATCTTGGCTGCTCTTTGTTGCACTTGGACAGCCCTCAGGACCAGGCACTCCTCTCTCTTAACCATGGCTGCTGTCCTCTTCCTCTCTCCTCTCCATCACACACGTTCTTCCTTTATTCTCTGGCAGCTTCTTCTTCCTTCTTCCCTCCTCATGATCCTCTCTAGCAAAGCCCCCAGAAACTCACCTCCCCCATCTCTCTGCTGTGCAGCTGTTGGCTGTTGGCTTCTTTATAATCACAGTTAACTGGGAGCAGGGTCAGCTTTTTTGGGCTTAACCAGTCTTGAGTTCCACAAATTAGCATTAAAATACAAGCAGAATTAGGCCAATCCACCACAGGGATTTCTTTAGTTTTGTTTTGGTGTAAGTTTTCTTTTACCTTTTCACTTTTTATTTTATTCTTGGCTATTTTTTTATTAATTGGTAATTTTATTTATTTATATTTCAAATGTTGTCCCACTTTCCAGACTCCCCTCATCATATCTTACATCCCATTTCCACTGAGCTTTGCCTATATGACAGTGTTCCCCCACCCACACATATCCATTCCCACCTCACAACTCTAGGATCTCCTTTTGGTGGGGCAACAGGCCTCAGTGTAGTCAATGACCTCCCACCACATTGATGCCACTTAAGTCAATCCTCTTCTACACAGTTATCTAGAACCATAGACCCATCCTTGTATACACTTTGGCTGGCAGTTTGGTCCCTAGGAGCTGGGGGATTCGTGACAGAGGGTCTGTGTCCCGCGCTATGTCTCACCAGCAGGAATGACGCGGCACACACAGGATCCTACTGCAGAAAAGCTTTAATGCGTCTTGAGAGGGAGAGCATAAGCTTACAATGCGGAGACGCCGAGTGAGGAATAACCGTCCCTTATATAGGAAACTATCCTTGCCTAGGATGTGTCACTCTCTGACTGGTCGCTGCCAATTATGCCAGATGACATACCAAACCATACGTGTCCCTTTGAGTAGGGAAGTTACCAGGCGCCTGCGTATTGCCCTTTTTACTAGGTGCTTTCTGCCGGATGCCGGTGCCATCTTGTAATGGAGTATGTGAGAACAGCTCCTCACATATGTGAGGACAGCTCCTCACAGGTCTGGTTAGATATTAAAGACCAATGATTGCTGCTTTCTCTTCTTTTTCTGGTTGTAGATGAAATTATGTTTGTGTGCTTGTCTTTTTTGAAATTTTTGAGAGATGATTAATTTCTTGGTTTTTCTTGGGTACAGTTTAGCTCATTGTCTTGGAGTATTCCTCCTATTATCCTCAGTTGTGCTCTCTTAAAGAACAATATTGTTTAAATTTGGTTTTGTCGTGAAATATCTTGGTTTTTCCATATATGGTGATTGAGACTTGTGCTGGGTATAGTAGCCTTCATCTGCATTACAACTGCCCAATTTTTTCTTGCTTTTGGAGTCTGCTCAGAAGTTTGGTGTAATTCAGATAGGTCTGAATTCATTTGTCACTGGATATTTATACATTACCCGTTTAATATTTTTCTTTGATCTGTGCATTTAGTGTTTTAATTATTATGTGAATGGAGGAAATTAATCTGGATAAATTAATTTTGTGTTCTGTAAACTTGTTGTACATTTATGGCCTTTTATTTCTTTACCTTATGGAAGTTTTCTGCTATGATTTGTTGAAGATGTTTACTGGACCTATGAACTGGAAATCTCAATTCTCTTCTATATGTCTTATCCTTATGTTTGGACTTTTAATTGTGTCCTGAAATTCATGGATGTTTGGATTCAATAAACCATACATGTTTATCTGAGATGGGTGTTTTGTGCTTTGTGGGTGACCTCCTTTACCCCAACTCTTCAATTTAGTAGCATGTTGGATAATGAGACATGGTCAGCAATGGTGACCTCTTGCCATAAACTGAAAATATGAAAATAGGGAGGTGACTTTATGTGTGTCAAGTGTCAGTAGTCTCCTGGGTGGTTTTGGTCCCCGGTTGGCCATATGCAACCTTTTCCAAAGAACAGGATTGATGTTCCTTGGGATTCCCATGATGATGCACTCAGACATGACAGAAAAAGACCAGAATACACAGGACAGAACTTGATTTCTATAATAGAGAGAACATTACTAAGTTATGTTACAAAATATTAGATCACACAGTGATCTCTATGAATGTATTATTGAATGAAAAACTAGTGTGTGGTATAGAATCGCCATGGCACAGACATTTAAAGCAAGAGTTGTTTGTTTACTGTAAACATGGACTTAATTACTATATGGCTCACCTACCACACACCTTTATTGCAAATGTAAAAAGTGCATTAAGGTCCAGAGCAGATCAAAGCACAACTTGAAAGGAAATGAAGATAACTAAGGCAATGGAAAGTCTTTGAGTTGAAGGATTTTTAAGAAAGTGTGCAGAGGGAGCTACAATGCTCTTCTTCTGTGGGGTCAGTGAATTAGGAAGGACAGTTGGGAGCTTTACTTGACTTCAGCATCTGATTCCTGAGACTTCATTGGTAACAATAAGGTGTGGAATTTTGTGTTGTAAAGTAACACATTGGCTCTGCAGCTTTTGGCAAGGCCATCAACAGAGAGATCACACCAGCTGAGAACAACCTGAAAAGAAATCAGGTTTTCTTAAGTCACCTGAGAAGTCCTCAAGGAGAGAGGAATGAATGGGTAGCACCATAATAGAAGGCTTTAGTGCTACTCTAGATGACTTGAAAATAGAAACAGAAAATGAAAAACTAAATGACTTCACAAGAATTAGCTTAATTATTATTATGATTATTTCATATTGGTATTTTATACTTGATTCATTTTTAAAAGTTTTAAAATTAGAGCCTTCTTTTTTAATGCGAGGCTGTCTTCGAATCACAAAATGCTCACAACCCCTGTATGGCGCCCGGCATCTAACACGATTGGGCTAGAAATTCTACCTTAACTTTGTCACCATCGACAGCTTCCATTTAACCAGCAGGTTCCATGCCAGGCAGACACTGTGCAGGTTGTATGTTCTGTTAATCTCCACAACAACCCAATTTAGCAGAAACACCTCCATTTTACAGGTGAAGAAACCACAGCTCAAAGCAAATGAGTATCAGGGTCCCAGCAGTCTCACTGGCTGTCACTTAGACCCACATCCTTCTCTGTAAAGGGAAGCCATGGGCCTGATGTGGGCTGTGCAAGCTGACTCTGCTGAGAAGATCAATGCTATTCTTGACCCTGGGAGAATTTAAGACAAGGTGACCCACAGACTCCTGGGGTAGATTCTGCCTCTGGGTTCTAGGGTGGGACACAGTATCCCTTGCCATGGGTCTCTACTCATCTGAGGAGTCTGCTCCCATGTGTCAGCTTCTATGGCAGTGGTCTCAACACTCCTAGTGCTCTACCACTTTAATACAGCTCCTCATGCTGTGATGACTCCCACCATTAAATTATCTCATTGCTACTTCATAACTAATATTGCTACTCTTATAAGTCATAACATGCTAGGTATTTGATATGTAAGATATCTGATATGCACTCACCAAGAAGGGGTCGTTACCCAGAGGTTTAAAAACATTTCTCAATAAACTTTTTTTTTTAAAGAAAGACATTCATCTCAGAAGGACCTGGAGCAGTTATAAGAGCAGAGATGCCCTGTAGTAGTGACAAGTTTTAGCAGGCCCAAGGCTGCTTGCCTTAATGACAACAGACATTCCTGTCTAAAGGCACAATCTGAAATCACTGTCCCCCCGACATTTCTTACCTCAGTTTTCCCCCATTACAGTGTCTGTCTCCTTGGACATGTCTGTCCAGGAAGCCAGTCCCTGTAGTCTCTGATACAGACAGAATGCTAAAGGGAAGAATGCTTTCCCTCTGTCGGCTCACAGTCACTTCTACAGAAGAAGTAAGTTCAAATCCCCTATGGGTAAATGTGTGTCTCTCACATACTGTGTAAGACTTGAAATCTCATCCATTTGAGTTGACAAAAACCTATTCTCACTTCAGATTTACAGCTGACCAACAATTATTTTCAGAATACAGAGGCTGGCCAGGCCTGCAGAGTCAGACCCCCTCCCTGCCTGGGACAATCCCACACACAGTAGATATCAGCTTCACCTAGCAGCTGTTATCAGAAAAATCTGACCTTAAGATTCTGAAGTCCACATATGCACAAATCCTAAAGTTGATAGATGGTGGATATGGGGGTTTTCTCCACTTTCAAATCATTCTGGCCACTTCTTTCACCTGGACTGCCCTCTGTTCTCTCAGGTCTGTTGGTCCTGGAAAGACCTGGGTTCTCCTTAAGGCCTGAGGTGTGGAGGAGAACCATTTGTTGTGGAAATGAACATGGATCAAGAATGTAGCCCCACTCTGACTGGGCAACTGAGCTCCAGAAAATCTTCCCCAGTCACAGAATTGGGTCATGCGGGAGCCTACACTGTTTCAAAGGGAGAGCTCCTTGCTTTCTCCTGGAAGAAGTACTTGGGGGTTGACTCAGACTTCTGAGCCTTCTGTTCTAAGTGACTTCCCAGAAGGGGCACTTTGCTCTAAGTCCTCTGTGGGGCACACCCAGCACTGTGGCTTGAGGACCTTTGGTTATTGCAGCTCTGAGCTGGGAGGGGGAGCTAGCACACTGACATGAAGAAGCCTGTTTTCACAGCTGATCCTGATCTGAGGAACAGGTGCTTTTAAAGAAGCATGTGAAAGCATCTCCTGCAGGAGAGCCCACTCTGCAGGGAAAGTCACGCAGGACATCGAAAAGTGGCTTCCCAACTTCCACAGGGGGAGAACCAAGGAGGGCATCAGATGGATAGTCAGAAAGGTTGAGAAAGGCCTGCACCTCCCTGAACATCTTCCCTCAACCATAAGTCCCACCACTGTCCCAGGTGCACACCTGAGGCTCAGCAAAGCCTGCCACCTGCTGGGGTCCCTCAAACTAAACAGTGAGTGTAGAACTGTGCAAAACACATCTGGGGATGGGGAGGCACAAGTCTCAGGTGGGCCTGACGTCACTTTCTGTAGGCTCCTATGGCAGGGCAAGTGCAGATCTCAAATGTCTTGGGCTGAAGAATTGGGAGATGCCAGGGGTGGGGCAGGGGTAGGGGCAGGGGCAGGGGCAGGGGCAGGGAGAGCCAGGCAGAGCAAAGTCAAGCCCCTGCCAGCCTGCTGATAGGCTATGGGCCTGAGGATGTGCAGTAGCAGAGCCTGCCCTTGTTCTCTCTGGTGGGGAAGGCACCAAGGTGGGGATGGGAAGAGTTGGGGGAACTCATAGCCTCTTGTCCCCCAGCCTCAACTGCCAGTGCTTGGCAAGCAAAAAGCCAAAGAGGCTCCAAGGATCGCCTGATTTCAGGATCTCATTGTCCTCATGGGTGTCCAGGTTGAAGGCTGTGCTCAGCCTTGCCAGAAGCCCCACACACAGGTAGAGCAAGCATAACTGGTGTAAGACCACCATGGGTTCGCATTGGGAACCAGGTCAAGTGGCCACAGAGGGGTGCCAGGCAGCCTGGCCACAGCCCCTAGCCTGTGCTCACCCAGGCCACAGCAGCTCCTTCAGTCCCTCCCTTCGCCCTGCCTGCCAGGCTAGTTCTCTCAGTAGGGAGCTCCCCCACAACCACAGCTAGCAGCCACTCAATGACCCTCACTTTATTCCTGTTAACCATAATGGATAGACATGAAGTGTCATTGGGAGAGTTTATTCATAAGACGAAAGCCTTAGAAGAAAATTGGAAAGACTTATAAAAATAAATAAGAAAGCTCTCCTCCCAGTAGCAGATTGGCAGTTCCAAGTCCAGAGACCTCATGTCCAGTGTAGAACCCAGCATGCATTGCTGTGGAGAACCTGCCTGCTTAAGAACCTTCCTTCCTCTTCATTCTTGTGAGAGGCTGACTTTAATTTTTTAATTTGTATTGGATATTTTCTTTATTTCCATTTCATGTGTTATCCCCTTTCCCTGTTTCAATTCTCCATGAAGCAGAGTCCAGCTCAGAAGCTCACAAGGCTGCAACTGCAGCCACAGTGCACCATGGCTGATCCCGGGGTATACTGTTTCCTCACCAAGATCCTGTGCACCCACAGGGGCCGCATGACCCTTAAGGAACTGCAGAGTAGGATCAGGCTCCTGAGGCAGAGCTCTATGAGCTGCTGGAGACCACAGAGCAAGATTGCTTCCTGCTGTGAGGGACTGGAGACCAGGCAGGGACAGCTATGTGGGTGGTGGCTACTACTGAAGCCTGTGGCTTCAATCTCACGTGCAGCCAGGGACCCTGCTACAGATTGTCCAAGCCCCCGCAAGGTTACTCTGCTTGGTCAGTGCCACTATGCACAGTCCCAGAGAAACCTCTGCAAATATTCTCACAAAGTTCTCTAGGAACAAAGCTTCCAGGTCCTGAAGGATCATGAGCTCTCTGGGTTTAAACAA
Organism: Rattus norvegicus; assembly: GCF_021556685.1. NCBI lineage: Eukaryota > Metazoa > Chordata > Mammalia > Rodentia > Muridae > Rattus > Rattus norvegicus. The sequence continues at coordinate 37,782,605 of NC_141552.1, forward strand.
GTGGAGCTGGCCATCTTCCTGGTAATAAACAATGCTTTTCTGGTACAGGAGTTACTACAAAGGAGACAGCCACAAACAGATCTGCTTGAAGCCACAGCCATGCAAGAGAGTCCATGTCTGTGAGCACTTCACCCAGGGCAACTGCAGTTACCTCAACTGTCTCAGGTCTCATAACCTGATGGACAGAAAGGTGTTGACCTCTGCGTGACTAAGCACGGGCTGAGTTCTGATGGGGTCCAGAACATCCATGACATCTGCAACAACAAACACATTAGGAGGAGACCACAGGCATGACAGCTCCCTCTCCACATCACAGAGGCAGGTCACAGAGAGACAGAGCATAAGCAGAGACGGCTTCCTTCCAGTCTAGGATTTCTCTCACATGTCTCATTTTGGCATCTGGTTCACCTTGTCCAGATGTCACCATCTGTAAGGATTCCCTGGAGGATGTGTCTGCAGCTGTCACTCAGGAGGTCAAGAACCTGGGGACCCAGGACTCTGCACAGCTTTCCTTGGTGTCATCTAAGGCTGCTGGAGTCTGAGGACCCAGTCATATGAAAGTAAGCCAGGGGTTTTCTGAGAATGGAGATCTGGATGGCTTCTTTTCTAGGAATCCTACTGATTCTTTGTAAACTTTGCCTTCTCTGCTGGCTTTCCTCTTGATGAAGCAAAAAGAAATGAGGCCATGTCCATGAAAATAGTCATGAACTCTGGACACTGCATGGAGGTCAAGAGAAAGAGCGCCTCCTTCCCAGATCTGGATTTAACTTTGGTAATTGTTATCTGTCTAGAAAACCTACAATATCAAATACATATTTCAGTTATCTGGAGTAGAGTCCTCTGCAGTAAGAACTAATGATTTTTGATTTAGCTTGGTGTCTGCTGTTATGTCCCTCATTTCATTTCTGGTTTTTATGTATTGTCTCTCCAGTGTGTATTTAGTTTGAGGGAGGGGTTTTCCTCTTGTGGATCTTCTCAAAAACAAAAAAACAAAAACAAAAACAAAAACAAAACAAAACAAAAAAAAACAAAAACAAAAACAGCTCTTTGCTTCCTTGAAACTTTGTATTATTCACTTTGTTTCTAAATGTTTCATTTGAGGCCTGAGTTTATTTCATGCCTTCAAATCCTACCAGACTCTCTATAGGATGAGGCTTTGCCTGACCTGGGTAACAGCAGCATGTGCTATATGAAGCTTTTCCTGCTCTCTGTAGTGGTGATGACACCACAATCTCACTGAAAACCATGCACAGCCCACTTTTAGGCTGTATTAAAGTAGCCCACCAATTCAGTGTTCCCTGCAAGGTGCCATGGGACAATATTAGGATGAGTCTGCATGCACCTCGACAGATTTCACTAGGGACCACACACACACACACACACACACACACACACACACACACACGCTTTACTGACATGGTGCACATTCTTTGCACACCAAGAATAAAGTAAGCAGTGAGGAAAATTCACCAATAATGGAATTGATGGAGGAAGCAGTGGGGAAGCTCGCACTTAGAGTTACTTAAAGGCCCTATGCAGGCTCTCCTTCTGTTGGAGGCTAAACCTGAAATACAATGTGGTTCTTTACTTTCTTTCTCTGTACCACACGGGACTAGGGTAGAAACTAGGGTTTTGAGCATGTTCGGTAAGTACAGTCACAGTGAATTAAATCCTAGGGCTAGAACACTATTAATCTTCTACTAAATTACAGAGCAGTCTGGAGGAAGACACTCAGCTGACAATGTGGCCATCTCAAGACAGGCCCCGACAATGGCTAACAGACTTGATGAAGACTGGAAACGTTTGATAATTCAGACAGAAAAGAAGCCCCTCCGTCCACACTGTACTCTAAGGACAGTTTATTCAGGTGAGGAAGACATGAACTATTGTCTCAGGTCACAGATGTCAACACAAAGTATCCAAGGTATTGTGTGCCAATGGTAGCATTAACAGAACAAAGCACACAGTGTCATGAAGACATAATTATGAGTATGTGTAGCAAGACCCAGCCTCATCCAGGTTCTTAGATAGTAACTGAGAACCTCAAACACAGTAGAGATGTGATAGTGTGGTGTGAATCTAGTTACAACTAGTTTCTATTGTGACACAGATGACTCTTTTTGTGTCATGGTCAGCTTATAATGAATGAGTAAAAGACCTAACCTAGAGAATAAGCAAAGACTACATTGCTTCTCTAGCTGAAGAGTTTTTAAAACTCCTCGTGTGACAGCAAGTCTTTGTGGACATTCTGGATTATTCCTTCTGTACTTTAACTCTCTGAGTCACTTCCACTCTCAGTAAGTTACTTCATTTCCATAAATTTGAAATTAGTCACCTGGAAAAAAATGCCTTATCAATGGGATCCCAGATTTGCAATGTAAAAGGAGTAGCTTGAACTGTCCCACCTAGGTTCTGGGCTTGCACAGGCCTCCTCTCCAAAGAAACCTGTGTTCACAGCTACAGGTTGCTTTCACTATGGATGCTCTTGAGGTCCTCTCTAAACTGCTTATATTAAGATAATTTTCTTTCTATTGAAAGAATTCATTATGCCAAGCTGGCATACAGGAATCTAGTTTCTATTCGGTATTTTATAAGATGTGCATAATATATATGATCATCACTGATGATAGCTGAAAGATATGCTCTAATGTGGAAACTCAGTGATGTTGGAGGACAATTCTAAACCCACAATGAGCAGTGGGGACACCAGGCCCCTCTACAGATGCCTGGCAACCTAACACATTGAGCATGCATGACTCAGTAAGTTACCTGTGAATACACATCTCCTGAGATCTCTCTATTTAATTGTAGGTGATCCTGTCCACCTAATACAGGTCATGGCATGGAAGGACAAAAGCCACCTGCAGGAGCTGTGGTGATGACTGACAGGTTAGAAAATCTGCTGCTCTCTCAGAAGAACCACATGGTCCCTAATAATCATCTACAACAGGTAATGTGACACTTTCTTTTGGATTATGAGGTAAATTAAGCAGGACAGGCCACAGACATACAGTAGAAGAAAAAGATCCATTGACATAAATGATAAAACTAAGTCTAATCTACAACAATAAAAACAAAGGACAAGAGCATCTATCAAAACCTATTTCCCAGCACGACTTTGAAGGTCAGTATCCCTGGGGTTAATATTGATGCTGTATTGCAAGAAAAGCTGAAGCACATGGTTCTGTATGCCTTTCTGAATGTTGTCAATTTTTTTGAGCTGTACAGCAATGAGCGTATTCAATATGTGGTGCACAGGGTCAATTCTGAATGTTTGTTGTAGACTCTTATATACTGAGATTAGGAGAACCCGTGACAGCATGGATAAAGTATGGCAGGGATTACACCATAAAGTGGCATCTGAGAGAAAGCCACATTATCCACACAGAAGACACTCACACTGGGTATCTCTTGGTGACTTTGAATTCACTGTTTAACCCAGACTCCCTGGAACATGCAGATCCATCTCTAGCTGTCAGGTCTAAGTCCACAGGAGGGGACAGAACCCTTGAATATGAAAGATGGTCTTAAGATTTAAGAGATAAGGGGTTGGGGATTTAGCTCAGTGGTAGAGCATTTGCCTAGCGCAAGGCCCTGGGTTCGGTCCCCAGCTCCAAAAAAAAAAAAAAAAAAGAAAAGAAAAGATTCAAGAGATAAGAATCAATTTTTATTCTTAAGGAATACAATTACAACAAAACAGGATTAAAATGAATTAATATAAATGTTAAAAAGTGTTTTAAAAAATAAAAATAGTAACAAGAACATATAACTATGAAACAACAAAAAGAAAACTTCAATTAAAATCATGACAAAATTATTTCTAAACAGCATATTCTTTATTTTTTTTATTAACTTGAGTATTTCTTATATACATTTCGAGTGTTATTCCCTTTCCTGGTTTCTGGGCAAACATCCCCCTCCCCCCTCCCCTTCCTTATGGGTGTTCCCCTCCCAACCCTCCCCCCATTGCCGCCCTCCCCCCACCAGTCTAGTTCACTGGGGGTTCAGTCTTAGCAGGACCCAGGGCTTCCCCTACCACTGGTGCTCTTACTAGGATATTCATTGCTACCTATGAGGTCAGAGTCCAGGGTCAGTCCATGTATAGTCTTTAGGTAGTGGCTTAGTCCCTGGAAGCTTTGGTTGCTTGGCATTGTTGTACATATGGGGTCTCGAGCCCCTACAAGCTGTTCCAGTTCTTTCTCTGATTCCTTCAACGGGGGTCCCATTCTCAGTTCAGTGGTTTGCTGCTGGCATTCGCCTCTGTATTTGCTGTATTCTGGCTGTGTCTCTCAGGAGCGATCTACATCCGGCTCCTGTCAGTTTGTACTTCTTTGCTTCATCCATCTTGTCTAATTGGGTGGCTGTATATGTATGGGCCACATGTGGGGCAGGCTCTGAATGGGTGTTCCTTCAGTCTCTGTTTTAATCTTTGCCTCTCTATTCCCTGCCAAGGGTATTCTTTTTCCTCATTTAAAGAAGGAGTGAAGCATTCACATTTTGATCATCCGTCTTGAGTTTCATTTGTTCTAGGCATCTACGGTAATTCAAGCATTTGGGCTAATAGCCACTTATCAATGAGTGCATACCATGTGTGTTTTTCTGTGATTGGGTTACCTCACTCAGGATGATATTTTCCAGTTCCACCCTTTTGCCTACGAATTTCATAAAGTCATTGTTTTTGATAGCTGAGTAATATTCCATTGTGTAGATGTACCACATTTTCTGTATCCATTCCTCTGTTGAAGGGCATCTGGGTTCTTTCCAGCTTCTGGTTATTATAAATAAGGCTGCGATGAACATAGTGGAGCACGTGTCTTTTTTATATATTGGGGCATCTTTTGGGTATATGCCCAAAAGAGGTATAGCTGGATCCTCAGGCAGTTCAATGTCCAATTTTCTGAGGAACCTCCAGACTGATTTCCAGAATGGTTTTACCAGTCTGCAATCCCACCAACAATGGAGGAGTGTTCCTCTTTCTCCACATCCTCGCCAGCATCTGCTGTCACCTGAGTTTTTGATCTTAGCCATTCTCACTGGTGTGAGGTGAAATCTCAGGGTTGTTTTGATTTGCATTTCCCTTATGACTAAAGATGTTGAACATTTCTTTAGGTGTTTCTCAGCCATTTGGCATTCCTCAGCTGTGAATTCTTTGTTTAGCTCTGAACCCCATTTTTTAATAGGGTTATTTGTCTCCCTGCGGTCTAACTTCTTGAGTTCTTTGTATATTTTGGATATAAGGCCTCTATCTGTTGTAGGATTGGTAAAGATCTTTTCCCAATCTGTTGGTTGCCGTTTTGTCCTAACCACAGTGTCCTTTGCCTTACAGAAGCTTTGCAGTTTTATGAGATCCCATTTGTCGATTCTTGATCTTAGAGCGTAAGCCATTGATGTTTTGTTCAGGAATTTTTTTCCAGTGCCCATGTGTTCCAGATGTGTTCCCTAGTTTTTCTTCTATTAGTTTGAGTGTGTCTGGTTTGATGTGGAGGTCCTTGATCCACTTGGACTTAAGCTTTGTACAGGGTGATAAGCATGGATCGATCTGCATTCTTCTACATGTTGACCTCCAGTTGAACCAGCACCATTTGCTGAAAATGCTACATTTTTTCCATTGGATGGTTTTGGCTCCTTTGTCAAAAATCAAGTGACCATAGGTGTGGGTTCATTTGTGGGTCTTCAATTCTATTCCATTGGTCTATCTGTCTGTCTCTGTACCAATACCATGCAGTTTTTATCACTATTGCTCTGTAATACTGCTTGAGTTCAGGGATAGTGATTCCCCCTGAAGTCCTTTTATTGTTGAGGATAGCTTTAGCTATCCTGGGTTTTTTGTTATTCCAGATGAATTTGCAAATTGTTCTGTCTAACTCTTTGAAGAATTGGATTGGTATTTTGATGGGGATTGCATTGAATCTGTAGATTGCTTTTGGTAAAATGGCCATTTTTACTATATTAATCCTGCCAATCCATGAGCATGGGAGATCTTTCCATCTTCTGAGGTCTTCTTCAATTTCTTTCCTCGGTGTCTTGAAGTTCTTATTGTACAGATCTTTTACTTGCTTGGTTAAAGTCACACCGAGGTACTTTATATTATTTGGGTTTATTATGAAGGGTGTTGTTTCCCTAATTTCTTTCTAGGCTTGTTTCTCTTTTGTGTAGAGGAAAGCTACTGATTTATTTGAGTTAATTTATACCCAGCCACTCTGCTGAAGTTGTTTATCAGCTTTAGTAGTTCTCTGGTGGAACTTTTGGGATCACTTAAATATACTATCATATCATCTGCAAATAGTGATATTTTGACCTCTTCTTTTCCGATCTGTATCTCCTTGATCTCCTTTTGTTCTCTGATTGCTCTGGCTAGAATTTCAAGAACTATATTGAATAAGTAGGGAGAGAGTGGGCAGCCTTGTCTACTCCCTGATTTTAGTGGGATTGCTTCAAGTTTCTCTCCATTTAGTTTAATGTTAGCAACTGGTTTGCTGTATATGGCTTTTACTATGTTTAGGTATGGACCTTGAATTCCTATTCTTTCCAGGACTTTTATCATGAAGGGGTGTTGAATTTTGTCAAATGCTTTCTCAGCATCTAATGAAATGATCATGTGATTTTGTTCTTTCAGTTTGTTTATATAATGGATCACATTGATGGTTTTCCGTATATTAAACCATCCCTGCATGCCTGGGATGAAGCCTACTTGATCATGGTGGATGATTGTTTGGATGTGCTCTTGAATTCGGTTTGCCAGAATTTTATTGATTATTTTTGCGTCGATATTCATAAGGGAAATTGGTCTGACGTTCTCTTTTTTTGTTGTGTCTTTGTGTGGTTTAGGTATAAGAGTAATTGTGGTTTCATAGAAGGTATTCGGTAGTGATCCATCTGTTTCAATTTTGTGGAATAGTTTGGATAATATTGGTATGAGGTCTTCTATGAAGGTTTGATAGAATTCTGCACTAACCCCGTCTGGACCTGGGCTCTTTTTGGTTGGGAGACCTTTAATGACTGCTTCTATTTCCTTAGGAGTTATGGGGTTGTTTAACTGGTTTATCTGTTCCTGATTTAACTTCGGTACCTGGTATCTGTCTAGGAAATTGTCCATTTCCTGAAGATTTTCAAGTTTTGTTGAATATAGGTTTTTATAGTAAGATCTGATGATTTTTTGAATTTCCTCTGAATCTGTAGTTATGTCTCCTTTTCATTTCTGATTTTGTTAATTTGGACGCACTCTCTGTGTCCTCCCGTTAGTCTGGCTAAGGTAAACAGCATATTCTTAAGGAACGTTTAGAAGCACAGATGTATTGCTGTATCTCCTCTCGCACACATAATGAAAGGCGGTACCCCAAGTTGTCTCTCAAGTGGTGTTTTTCTGAAAAAAAAAGGGAGTAAGACCTCAGTCTGTCAGGCTGGCTTAGTGATATATAAATTTAAGATCTCTAAGCAATGACAAATTAACTCTGAGGAGGCATATTCATCCAAAAATGTTGTTACTTTTCAGGATGTTTTTATCAGGGACTCCTGAGACAGCAACTTATTCTTCAGGAAGCTCTCTTCCTCGTGTGTGTCCAATTCCAGCTCTCTTGCACTTTCTGAGACCTGGGAGAGGAGGGCAGTTATTCAGACACTGATTTGGTGGGAAAATGCAAGCCAGCTGTCAGAATGCTCCCTTCTACCACCTCAGTTCTATTGGACAGTCAACATGGACCTTTTAACTGATATCATTGTTGCTAACTCTGCATGCAGGGCAAAATCTCCAGCAAGCCTCACAGTAATGTGGGCTGCCAATATGGGACTCAGACTTATACCAGTGCAAACCAAGAACGGGACAATGGGAAGAGACCTCATTGGGTTGAAGGAAGAGAGGAGACGTCCATATGTGCCCAAGATTAAAGCTAATGACAAGGACTAATTTGACATTTGCACTTGGTTCTTATTCCAGAAAGGTGCTTCCTACATAGGAGGTCACACGACCACAGAGTGTCATTTGTCACAGGACCAAGAAATTATTCAAAACTCTACATAGCATCCAATCTATCTTATGGATATGCTATAATGTGATATGTTATTCATCTGTTTCTATTTCTAGACTGCAGCTTCAAAAAGAGCAGCAAAGTATACTTGCCAATAATTCAGTTTCTGAAAAGTGGTTAACTTCCCAGAATCCTTGTGCATAGGCAGAGCAATGAACAATTGCATTACATGAGATGGTTGGCTGGCTGGGAGTGCAAATTAGAAATGTGGAAACAAAGATGTATCAAATTGGCAAATTTTATCAGATATTGTTAAGCTGACAGAGCTGTTTGTCACTACTAGATTTTGCTAGGGTCTGAAGGTTGCTGGTTTCTCCTGTTCGTCTTTCTCATTCTTGTTCAAATCAACCAAATATTTCCAGTTCAGTGCACAATCAACCTGTACCTCCTTGCTCTCCTGCTTCATGGGACCAACTTCTTCATCCACGTGTTCTGCATCAGGAGCCGGCTGTGCAGATTGCTGGAAACACACTCTGCATAGTAAGATCATGCAGCCCCTTTCTCCCATTACTACTACCAAGTCCCACTAACAGGGGACCCAGATACCCACGAAGAATTAATAGAATACATCTGGGTTTTTATAAGGCTGCTGCCCAAACCACAAAGAAGTAACTCAGGGAAGAATAAATTGTTTGGCCCAAGTACCAATTAGGGTCCACATCTCTCAAAAGAACATGGATCTACAACTATCCATGAAAGCTCAATGCATGGGGGCAACATCAATTAGTAGTGGACCAACACCCTGAAAGGAGGTCAGTAGAACCAAGAGAAGGTCATGCTAACCATGTGGTCCACACACTGAGTTTTGTAAAACCTGGTGTGACACCATAGGCCCAGGTCAGCCTAATAACCTTCTGCTGACGTCAATCAGTACTGTTCTATCTCGAGCCTTCTGAAGATGCCTAGACAATCCTGGGATGAGTAACAGTCTTTTGTGGAACTGAAAACTGAGTCCTAATGACCCTGGCACACTGATGTGTAAACAGCACAAGAGATAGAATCATAGCTGAAGACCGTCCAATCCAGAACAAAGAAATCAGAAATGGCCATTCCACAAGTGATAGCCTTTCTGACCAGGACTTACCTAGAGAAGGTAATCTCCTTCTTCAGCTCCTGGATGTTGTCATGGATCTCAGTGTTCTCCATCTCTAAGTTGTGCAGAATTAACATGACCTCCTTCTCCTTTCTCTCAAGTTTTTCATATAATGGATTTGACCTGAAGTAGGGCTTGGTCCCAAATGATAGAATACAATGATCATCGGCTTTTAGGAATATATGAACTCAGGCTGGGTCCTGTACTACCCCAGACCTGGAAGGACACTTTCTGAATTCTACATATTGGGATCTTCTTCAGCTTCAGAAACTTGTTTTTCTGGGTTCAGGACACCAGAAGCTCGGCATCCAGATGGAGGGTTCCCTGATTCCCTTTGTTCAATCTGGCAGACTGGATCTGCAGTCAAACCAGTTATGCTTTCAAGAGCCTAGGCCACAGCTCTTCCCTTCCCCTGACCCCGACACACCCAGAAACCTGTGATTTCATTTTTTCCTGTTTTGACAACAGAAATTGTTCACTCAGCATAACTAATACTACTGATACAGACATTACACATAATTATGGAGTTGAGACCAGATATTGATACAAAATTATAATTTGCCCAAGGGATACAAATGTACAGACAAAAGTGACCACATAGGCAAAGAACTGTGCTGTTGACAGTGGGGCTCCCAGAACAAAGCACTCATATTACCCTGAAAGTGTTATACAGGGAAATACTCAGGACAAGACATAGACCACTAGATTCCAAGTGTGGACGGAAATATAAACATATAAAAGTTGTGCTCATGCATTTGGATGGGTGTACACACTGACACACAGACTGAGACAGCCCCACCAAATGTAAACTAAACAAACTCAGAGAAAGTGAGAGGCAAACATGGAAACAAAGAGCACTGTGAGAATCAGGAGAAATGCATGCACCATTGCTGTCTCACAATGTAAGACACACAGTCAAGAACAAACAGGCGGGAGTCTCAGAACTTCTAGTCAAGCATTGAGATGAACAGCTTGGGACCAGGCCCCTCAGGCTGCTGCCTGGATCTTCCAGCACTCAGTCCCCTGCCTAGCAAGTACAGAGACTCACCATAAACTCACTGCAATTACAATCTTCCAAAGCCACCAGCTGTCAAGGGCTTTCCAAATGCACACTGGGAACTCACTCTCCCTGACTTCATCCCTGAATACTTCAGTCAGACCAGAAGTCCTGCTTTTCAATAAATGGAAGCAGATGAGTCCATTTTCGATATCGCTCTTCAGGAAGGGTCAGATTCCGAATCTCCTCTATATGGGAGATGAGGTTTAGTACAGTTTGGCTAGGGAGGCACAGCTTTCTAGAACTTAAAACCTTAATAGGATAAGAGGAAGGTGACCTTGCAGACCCAGGAATGAAACAAGAGCATTTGGAGCGATTCATACCTGTTGTTCATGGATCTCTCTGTCAGAAACCTCAGGCGATCTCTCAGGTCATTTCTCTCCTTGGTAATGAGCTGCAGCTCTTTAATCAGCCTCTCCTTTTCCTTTTTGGCCTTCTTCTTGCTTATGGCAGTTCCAGGGGATGATGTTTCTCTCCCAGCGTCTGTAGGTAGAAGAACACAAGTGAACCTGCATGGGGAGAATGCATAGAGTGTACATAGACCACAGTGAGGCCTAAAGAGGAGAACAAGTCTAGAACCCAGTGTCACTGCAAAGAGTTTTGTCTATGCTTAAGAGGCCTCCTCAGTGGATCTCAGTTCTCCCACTACTCTATAGAGACCAAGAGATGTAAGCAGCCAGGTGTTCCCTATGCCGGACATCACGTGCTTACATGTACCATGGAGATGGCTTCTCAAGGAATATTATCAACTGAACAGGGTACAACTTGGTTTCAGGACCCTCACCCCTGTGGTTTCAGAACTCAGATGATAAATTCACCGTCCACAAAATTTGAGTGATTGCAGACACTCAGATGTCCTACCCTGATACTCTAGGCCAACAACTTTGGATTTAAAAAGCGTTCAAGGGGTGGACATGGTCAACAGACTTATCAATTCCCCTAACTGAAACACCAAATGCCCCAGAAGTGCCAGTAGGTTACAGGCTGAATCTTGGTCTACCAAGTAGTTTTGGTATTGTAGAAAAATGTTTGTAACACGCATCCTCTCATATAGAAAGCTAAGGATGTCCCTGCCAGTTAGAGGAAGTCAGAGGAGTTCTAAGAACCTAAGGTCATTGCCAAGAGCACAATTCTCTCCCTGTTATTACTGTCAGATATCCACTGTATTTAAAGAAGCGATGAGAGGGAAGAACATTGATGCCCTGTCTAAATTCAGAAAAGGTGGGCCCTCCACGACTCCTGATGGTGTTATTATGTCAATGTAACATAACAAATCCACTTTATTTTTTTAATGTGCAGAAATTATTTCTACTATAATTCACTACAAATCATGTCTATACACATCATGAGCTTTGATTATGAAAGCTCAGAGTAAAAATCTTTAGTGACATAGCCTTACAGACAAAAACAACATTCACATGGCAATTATTAGCCAGTGAAGCACCCAGTGCTCAGAGCTGACAATGTCCCACTGACCAGCGTTCATTTAAACACATCCTTCACAGAGAGAGGGAAAGAAGAGCCAGCTTTCTAAGGCTCCTCACAAAGGATTCTCATGTTCTGTGGATCTAAAAACAAACAACAACAACAAAAACCCCCAAAAAACAAAACCAAAGCAGGAGAGGGTAATACCAGAAAGTTAAGCATGCCAAAAGGGGTCTCGTTCCAATTAAAACCTAAAGCCAAGGTACCACATAATCACATCACCAAATAGTTTTGGATACTATATGAACCTTATCTTAAATGAAATCTACTGCACAATAGAGCATCAATAAATTAAAGGTCAGAGTGCACAAATCCAAATCAGTGGCAATTTGTAAAAAGCGAAATCGTCATTATCAGCTGCAAAGTTTGCCCAGTCAAACTGATTAAAATCACTGGATCAAATAGTTTGTATCTTTTTAAAACCTATCGACCTCTAAATATCCTTTTTATTATGAGGCGTCAGTTTTCTTAGTAAGATCCAACAGTTACTTAAGTAGATGAGTGAAGGAAAGTAATAGTCAGTGAACGTCTTTAAAGCTCTTCCCATTTTCACTCTTTAAAATGGTTAGGGAAGAACAGGAAAAGTAGATGCCATGATTCTAGCAAAAACAACTAAACAAAACAAGCGCAAAATAAAGAAACAACCAAGCAACACTAAAGCCACTTGACACAGATGGATCTTCATGCTCTCATCTGGGTAACTAACGCAGCTAGTTTAACTGGGATGCTTTCAACTTTAAAAACTGTGATATGAGAAGATAGAACGTTAATGGATACTTTTGTATTTGAATTTTACTTTGTTGAATATTGTAACAGAGTATACTTATTACAATACAGTGTAGCACATCTTTCTATTAGAAAAAAAAATTTAGAGCCTTTACCTGTCTCCTTAAGTTAAAGGTGTGACATCATAAAGGGTGTCCAATGGCTGGATGTTTTATACTGCACACATATATATTATGAAGTATGTCCTTAACAAATCTGATGGTTTCTCTTTCCGGAATTCCTGTCTTCACCTTTTCTTCGGTGGTTTAGCTGTTCGAGGTAGAGTGACAGGACGTTCAGAATCCAGCCCACCATCCTGGTACTTAGCTTTCTTTTCAGATGGTTTCAATATCTGGAATGAACACATCAAAGTTTCATCCACACTCATCATACCACCAGCATTGTCAAACTCGCCACAGTAATTTGGGGCAGAAAATAAAGTTACCAATTGTCTTTTAGCAAAAAATTCATATCCATCTTCTACCACCTGATGGGCTCGACAAATCAAGTCTAAATCATCACGATCCAGAAATTTACTGACTACATCAGCTCCAAAAGTAAAAGAAACACCACGATCATTTTCTCCCCAGCCTTGTACATCCTTATCTGGGTCGGAGCACAGTAAATCACACAGCAAACCTGTATCAGGTATGCCAGTGGGTCTCATAATTCTCCGAATCTGTTCCATAGACTGTGGGTCTGGTGACAGTCCTCCACGAAAACAGAGGATTTTCTCATCAACAATAGCAGCTATAGGCAGACAGTTAAAACAGTCAGTGAATGTCTTCCACAATTTAATATTAAAACTTCGTTTGCACTCATCATAGAATCCATAAATGCCATTGATGCTAGCACACTCATGGTTTCCTCTTGGAAGAAAGAAGTTCTCCAGGTATTTGATTTTGTAAGCCAATAGCAAACAGATGGTTTCCAAAGACTGCTGTCCTCTGTCCACATAATCTGCTTCGAAAAGATAGTTGACTTCTGGTGGAAAAACTCCATATTCAAATAATCTCAGTAAGTCTGTATAGTGTCCTGGAATATCTCCACAAATCTTCAGTGATGCTTCCAATTCCAAAAGAATAGGCTGGCTGAGAAAGATTTCACGAGATGTGATACACAGCCCTCGGACTTCTGCTTCACTCATCTGCACAATTATTCCCGGATGATATCCTAGTACCTCCAGCAGGCAGGTGGTGAAACTGTCTGCGTTCAGCTCCCCTTCAGCCATCTTGTGGGCACCAGACTCTCCTCCCTGCAGCAGGAACAAGGACTTTTCTGAGTGGGCTGCAAGGCAGCAGCAGGCAGCTTGGCATTCTCACCTAGGAGTCCCTTTGCCTTTCTACCCCAGTTCCAACTCACCCCAGGCGCGGGCCCTCCCCCCAACCACTCCCTGTCCAGCAGGGAGAGCATGCACACATGCCAGCCTCCAGTGGCACCAATAGAAATAAAAGGGGAAGCACATGGTCCTGCCACGACTGAACCCCCAGTGAACTGGATTGTTGGGGGGAAGGCAGTAATGGGAAGAGGATGTGGATGGGAACACCCATACAGAAGGGAAGGGGGAGGGGTTACGGGGATGTTTGCCTGGAAACCTGAAAGGTAATACCAATTGAAATGTAAATAAGAAATACCCAATATAATAAAGATGGAGAAAAAAATAGAAAAAAAATGGCACACATTAAACCAGAAGAATATGGACCCTAATTTTAAAGCACAGCTCTGTCAATTAACTACATCTTTAAGGAAGCTCAGAAAATCAGGCAACCAATTAATAATTTCTCAGTTTATGTATCTGTAATGTCGCATAAATAATAATGTCCATTTCTTGCTACTGTGGAGGGAATCAAATAGTTAATATGTAATCATGGAAGTTTTGGAGTACCATCCATTTTTCTGTTCATTAAATCAATCTTCCTCATTTCATTGATCAAATATGTATGTTTTTCTTTTCACAGTTACATGTATAATAAAACCAGTATAAAAACCTTCAGAATTGTATAAGCTTTCACTTTTAACAAATTAAATGAGCTATTCTTTGTATTTCTGCTGAACATTTAAATGTTCTTTATATGTCCCAATGCTAGTTTATTAGGTACCTATAAACTTTAAACTCTTTGCCTGAGAGCATGAGTACTGTTTAATTATATAATAACTACACCCAAGGCTGTCTTTGTATTAGAAGCAATTATATCGGACTCTAAGAAAAATAACTTTTGCTTAAAAGTTTGTGTGTGTATGAGTGAGAGTGTGTGTGTAAGTGTGTGTGTGTGTGTGTGTGTTCATCCATGAATTCACTATTAACTTTTATAAAAACATCCAGAAGACCAGAGAGAAACCTGTCCATGTGCATGCAGAATTATGTTACTACTGTTCCATGGCACCTTGCAGGGAACACTGAATTAGTGGGCTGCTTTAATAAGAGCCTAAAACCAGGCTATGCATGGTTTTCGGTGAGACTGTGATGTGCAACACCACAACAGAGATCAGCAGAAGCTTCATTTATTCCATGCTGCTTTTACCAAGGTGAGGCAAAGCCTCATCCCATAGAGAGTCTGGTTGGATTTGATGGAAGGAAATAAACTCAGGGATCAAATCAAGCATTTAGAAACAAAGAGAAAAATAGAAATTCAGGGAAAGCAAGAGCTGTCTTTTCTTTTTCTTTTCTTTTCTTCTCTTTTTTTTGAAAAGATCCACAAGAGAGACAACCCCTTCCTCAAACTAACAATGCACAAGAGAGACAATACTTGAATTAAAAATCAGAAATGAAATGAGGGACATAACAATAGACACTGAGCAAATTCCAAAATCATTAGTTCTTACTACCGAGCACTTTATGCCTGAAAACTGTAATATTTATTCGATATTGTTGATTTTCTAGACAGATAACAATTACCAAAGTTAAATCCAGAACTGGGAAGATATCTGAATAATACCTGTAAGAAAATAGATATTTTCATTAAAGGTTGCATACATTATATCTTATATTGCTTTCTTTTTGCACGATTAAACCCCTTCGAGGACATTTAGCTATGTTATAGAAAGTGTTACTTTTAAAACAAAAGAACAAAGAAAGAAATTGTGGAGTCATTGAGATACACTTCCCAGACAGGATCAAGGAAAGACGGCTGAGAGATGCAAGCAGGGGCTGGAATGCTGCCCTTGAGAAGAAAATGTTTTTCTCACTTTACCTTACACTATGTTGTACTATGTCCTATTTTTGTGGAAGCGGCTCTCATGATCTCTGGGTTATCACAAGTATATTGTGATACTAGGAAGAGGGGTGGTTTGCTATACAGATATTTTAAGAAGAAGCCTTTGCTTAGTCTTACTTCTTTGCCTAGTCTTGCCTCGGTTGTTCCTGGTATCATGGGAATAACGGTCTTATTGTATCTTGGCAAAAGGGAAAGTGAGGTAATCCATATTCATGCCTATATAAAGGTTAATAAGCTTGCAGCTGCATGCAGTTGCATCTGCCTTTGCTCTGCATCCCCTGTGTCCTGGTTATTTGTACTGTACCTGGGCCCTCAATGCAGTAGATGTTGACAAGCATCACCCTTCTCACTGTCAGGTTTATTTTTTTTCTTTTTTGGAATCTATGATGTGGAGGCGTATTACAGCAACAATATGAAATAGCAGACTGGCATGTATGCAAATTGCTGTGTTTAAGCTAGGTATGGGGACAAGACCTCAAAACGAGCTGTTAAGATGGGCAACAAATAATGTGTTTGTTGCTGGAATTGAGTCGCCTCAGCTGTGTTGCTCTGCCTGCGCAGTGTCCATTCAACCTCACTCTGTTTCTACAGAGGAACTCAAGGTTTGCCCCAGCCACCTGTGAGCTGTGATATGGGCAGAGAAAGGCCAGGAAACAGTGCCGGTTTCCCACTCCTTAGTTATGCTGAAATTTCCACTACTGTACCTGTATACACAAGTACAGTGTGGTCAGTTATTACAGATATTTGTCGATATCTATAATAGAGGGCAACAATGATTGACTACACCCAATTCTATAAAAAACAAAACTCAGGAAACCTGGTCCTTGGCAGCAATGTATCAAGAAACATCTAGGATGGGGAGGGGGCATGAATTCTGCCAAGCAATGAACTCAGATAGGTGGGGTTGGGAGAAACATGTCTGGTCAAATAGCCCACTAGATTCACATTGTATCATCTTGATTTAATCTAAGGACAAAGAAGTGGAGTATCTCTGATGACTTTCTTCTAACCCCTTGAAAGGATTCCTGGGGTTTGACCTCAGTACTTCATTCTTCTTGCTGGGGCAGCAACACTCAGGGAAGCTTGAGATTGTCATAGGCACAGTATTAGGCTAGAAATACTGAGTAAATGATACTAAGTTGTTCAGATGGTGATACTCATTTGCATGCATTCTTAACCTGAACCTAAGGAAAGAGAGATCAAGGTGCTTAGAATAGAGAGATCATTTCCAGTCCTTTTCTGCCGTTCCAGAATATAAAACTGGTCAGCAGAGAATGGTAAATATTTCAAGAATTGGTAGATGATGCTTTGAATGAAGGGTGGGTTTCCATGCTGGTTTTAGACAGGGTCTTAATTACCCCGTGTTGTTCTCTACATTGCTTGTCAGGTGCACTTTGAGCTCAGATAAACCTGCTTCCACTTTCCAAAACACAGTCTTACAAAGGCGCCTCCAAGGACTGTTAGGACAGCATTAGCCATTGAGAACTGAGGTGTGTAACCCACAACTATAGCTTTATCCACTTTCTTCCACATCTACCAGCCATTTCAGATCGCCTGACAACCAAGGACACAGAAAAATAACTTGATACACAGCAAGGACATGGAAATCATATCCTGTGTCGTTATGTATGTACTGGATGAGGTTTGTTAAAATGACAATATTGCACAAAGCTTTATATAGGACCCATCAGATTAAGGGTCACAATGCACTGTCATAGCTAAAATGGCCTGGTCAGAAGTGACCACTGGATCACTCTTCTGTAACTTCACATGAGAGGCTTGTGCTTTTTGTGTTACTTCTTTCTTTCTTTCTTTCTTTCTTTCTTTCTTTCTTTCTTCCTTCCTTCCTTCCTTTCTTTCTTTCTTTCTATCTATCTTTCTTTCTTATTATTTGTTTGTTTGTTTGTTTGTTTGTTTGTTTGTTTATTTATTTATTTATTTATTTATTGCTTTCTGTGTTGTCAGGAGGATAGTTCAAGTCATGGAACTGCCCCCAAAATCTGAGCTATGCATCTGATCAATTAGTATTACTGTATACATGCAATAAAATAACTTGTTTTTTTTTTAAAACTACGATAGATGCTTTTGTGTTTTGTGGGCTGACCCATGAACCAGAAGAGAAGATGCTCGTTTCTTACTCTGTCCACTGAGTTATGTCCCTAGGCTTGTGCTACTCCTTTGGCTGCACCCCCCACATCTGCTGATTATTTTGTTTTTCAGATAGAATCGCATGTTAGAGCTTAGAGAGGCCCGTAAGCAATCCTTCTTTGGTAACTTAAGTGCAAAGAGGAGAGCCCCACACTCAGCCTGAGGGTGCATTCACTGGTGGATCCAATATTTCAGTTTCCTCTGCCAACAGATCTCCACGTTGTTGCCAGGACCATAATGAATGCAACTCTTTCTCCTAAGGAAACTGGTGGCAACTGTCAAATGTTAAGCACAAAGCTTCAAGTTGTACCCATAAAACACACCCACATTGCAAACTACCCTGTAGGCTATTTTGGGGTGTGATTTCATGCACCTGCATGTCATGAGACAGGAGATCTGTTTGGCTACTTGTTTGAACTGGTGTGATTTCTCAGCAATTTTTAATGCGTAACATTGTTGAGAGAGGAGAATTTGAGATAGGATGAAACATTTCTGTGCAGGGATTTGGGAGGAAGCACTCATTTACATACATAGCAATGACTTAGGTTTTTCCAATCAAGTCTAGAGCCAAATTTGGCTTTGGAAGCATGTGGTGCTCAGTGGTTATGGGACAGGGAAGTCTCCTGAAAAGGGCCCATCAGCTTTTGCTCACTACAGGGAGAACACTGGCAGGGAGACAAAATCTGTTATCTGTGACATCAGCAGTCCCTGCTTGGACATTCTATTGTCTCCTAGAGAATCCTTGGAATCCCTGTGATGTCACCAGTGTTGTAGTGACAACCAGTTCCCTACTTTTTCTCTTAGTATCCAAAGGATATATCCACAGGCATGTTTGCCCGTCTTCGCAGGTGCTTTGGGAGAGTTGATGTTGATGGAGAAGAGTCTAGAGTGAAGCAAAGGAAACCTCAAAGTAATGATGGACACAGGATGAGGTCATGGGGAATGTGGAGTAAGTTCTGGGCAGAGTATGTTGAGCTTCCTGTCACGGGTGAGTGTGGGGGCCTTCAGCTGGCCTTTATAGCAATGGGCCACAACCACTGGAACATCTCCAAAGATATTGAATTCCATGATTATCACAGTTCCTGAAAGGCACTGTGATATTAGTTTCTCCATAACCACATGGAGGATATGGCAATTCCTATGCTATTATTCTGTGACCTTCTAGCCTTTACTTTTACAGTGCAATTGGTAAGTTAAATTGATATAATAACACCATCAGGAGTCATGGAGGGTATAACTTTTCTGAATTAAACAGGACATCAATGTACTTCACTTTCAATGATTCTTTAAATTCATTTGCTATCTGACAGTAGGAACAGGGAGAGAATAGTGCTCCTGGACATGACCTTATATTCTTAGAACTCCTCTGACTACCTCTGCTGACAGAGCCAACCTTACCTTCATATATTAGAGGTTCTTTGTGGCAGATATTTTCTACAGTAGCCAAACTATTTGGAGCGGGTAGACCAAGAAAGAGCCTGTAACCTATTGGCACTTCTGGGGCATTTGTCATTTCAGTAGGGGGAATTGATAAGTCTGTTGACCTTTTCCTCACCCTGCATGACGTTTTAATCCAAAGTTATTGGACTAGAGTAACAATGTAGGATATCTGAGTATCCCTGATCACTCAAGTCATTGTGGATGCTGAATTGATGATCTGACTTCTCAAACCAGACGGATGATGGTCCTGAGACCAGGTTGTAGCCTGTGTAGCTGTTAATAATCCTGGAGAAGCCATCTCTCTGGTACTTGTAAGCCTATGTCGGCGGGCATAGGGAACACCTGACTGATTACATCTCTTTGTCTCTATATAGTAGTGGGGGAACTTTGATCCACTTAGTAGGCCTCTTACACATAGACCAAACTCCTTGCAGCGACACTGGCTTCCAGGCATGTTCTCCTGTTTGGACCTCACTGTGGTCTGTGTATGCTCTATGCATTCTCCCCATGCAGGTTCACTTGTGTTCTTCTACCTACAGAGGCCTGCAGACAAACGCCATCCCTTGAATCTGTCCTAAACAAGGTGCAGGCCAACAAGGAAGAGGAGAGGCTGAATAGAGAGCTCGAACTAACTACCAAGGAGAAAAATGAGCTGACAGATCGCCTCCTTTATGTGACAGGTGGATCCATGAACAAGAGGTATGCATTGCTCCAAATGCTCTTGTGTCACTCACTGCTGTGTAATATCATTCTCATCTTATCCTCTTAAGGTGGTGGGCTCTAGAAGGCTGTGCCTCCCGAACGACCTTGTCCTAAACCTCATCTCCCATATAGAGGAGATTCAGAACCTGACCCTTACTAGGAGTGAGTTTGGAAATGGACCCTCTGATTCCTCCTGTTGAAAATCTGAACTTGTGATCTGAGTGAAGAATTCAGGGATAAAGTCACTGGAGCATGAGTTCCCAGTGTACAATTGGAAAGCCTTTGACCTGTGGTAGCTTTGCAAAGTTCTAGGTGCTGTGAGTTTGTGGAGAGTGTTTGTACTTGCTAGGAAGGTGACTGAATGCTATCATCTCCTGGCCGCAGCCTTAGGTGACAGGTCCCACATTGTTCATATCAATGCTTAACTAGAAGGCCTGAGGCTCAGGCCTGTTCCTTCTTTCTGTGCGCCGTCCACTCTGAGACAGTAATGGTGCATACATTTCTACTGATTCTCATTGTACTCTTTCCATATTTGTCTCTCTTTCTCATTCTCTGCGTCTGTTTACTTTTCTTCTCTTGTGGGTGTGTCCCAGTTTGGGTGTCTGTGTGTGCACAGGTCTGCATGCATATGCACAACTTTTATATGTTTCTATGTCCCTCCACACTTGGAATTTAGGGGTCTGTTTTATGGCCTCATGATTTACCTGTACAATAGTTTCATGGAGGTGTGAGTCCTTTATTTTGGAAGCCCCACTTTCAACAGCACAGTTCTTTGCCTATATAGTCACATTTGTCTGTACATTTGTATGCCTTGGGCAGATTATAAGTTTGTGGCAAATTCTGGTCTCATCTCCAGAATTATGTGTACTGTCTGCCTCAAGAATATTAGTTATTTGGCTTGTAGCATTCCAGTTGTCAAAACAGGAAAAATGAAATCAGAAGATTCTTGGTATGTGAGTGTGTGTGTGTGTGTGTGTGTGTGTGTGTGTGTGTGTGTGTGTGTGTGGTGGCATAAGACCTGTAGCCTAGGCTCTTGATAGGTTTGAATGCAGATCCAGCCCTCCTGATTTAAAAAAGTGAGCCAGGGAACCCTTTATCTGGGTGCTTAGCTTCTGTTGTTCTGGGTGCACAGTTCCAAGTTTCTGAAGCTGAAGAAGATCCCAATATGTAGAATTCAGAAAGTGTCCTTCTAGGGCTAGGGTAGTACAGGACCCAGCCTGAGTTCATATAATCCTAATCGCTGATCTTCTTTGGTTCTACCTTCCTGGGGCCAGCCCCTACTTCAGGCCAAATCCATTTTATGAAAACTTGAAGATAAAGGAGAACGAGGTCATGTCATTACTGCACAACTTACACACAAACAACATTGAACATCATGAGAAATTTCAGGAGCTCAAGAAGGAGACTAACTTCTATCGGTAAGTACTGGTCAGAAGGGCCCATCACTTGGGGAATGGCCATCTCTGCCTCTCTTTGTTCTGGACTGGAGAGCCTGCAGCTCTGAGTCCATCTGTTCTGCTGTTTAAAAATCACTGTGCCGTGGGTCTTTTGGACTCAGTTTCAGTTCCATGAGAGACTGTTACGTATCACCACAGTATCTATGTATCTTTAGAAGGCTCTGGATAGAACTATACTGATTCAGGCATCAGAGTGTTATTAGGCTGACCTGCGGCTCTGGGGTCATACCAGGTTTAACAAAGCTCAATGTGTGGACCACATGGTTAGCATGACCTTCCCTTAGTTCTACTGACCTCTTGTGATTGTTTGCTGCCTACTAATTGATGTTGCCCCCATGCATTGGGCTTTCATGGATAGTTGTAGATTCTTTGTGCTTTTGGGGAGACATGGACTCTTATTGCTGTTTGGGTCACAGAAACAATTTATTCTTCCCTGAATTGGCCTTTTGCTGTTTGTGCATCAGACTTACATGTATGGAGATGTATTCTATGAAGTCTTCATGGGTATCTGGGTCCTGGTGGAGTTTGTGGGATTTGGCAGTTGGAATGGGAGGAAGAGGCTTCAGGATCTTACTATGCAGAGTGTGTTTCCAGCAACCTGCACAGCCGGCTCCTGATGGACCAGGCATGTATGAAGAAGAAGTTGGTCACACTGAAGCAGGAGAGCAAGGAGTTACAGCGATATTTGTTTGAGTTGAACCCGAATGATGAAGACGGACAGGAGAAAACCAGCAACCTCCAGACTCAGCAAAATTTGGTAGGAACAAGCAGCTGAGTCAGATTAACAATGTCTGATACCATTTGCCTATTTGATACATCTTTGCTTCCCCTATCATCTTTCTACTCTCCCCACACCCAATCAGTCACCCACCTCATGTGATACAGTTATTCATTGCTCTGTCTATGCACAAGTATTCTGGGATGTTAACCACTCTTCAGAAACTGAATTATGGGCAAGTATACTTTTCTGCTCTTTTTGAAACTGCAGTCCAGAAATGGTGACAGAGGAATAACATATCACATCACTGCATCTCCCTGTCACAGATTGGATGCTATGAAGAGATTTGAACAAGTTCTTGGTCCTGTGACAAAGGTCATACAGGGGTCATGTGATGGTTGGAAGCACCTTGCAGGGATAAGAACCAAGTGCAAATGGCAACTGAGTCCTGGTCATTGGCTTTGATCTGGGTATCATGTGGCCTTCTCCTTTCTTCCTGCAACCCAAGTAGGACTCTTCCCATTTCCCCGATCTTGGTTTGCACTGGTAGAAGTCTGAGTAGCAGCTTGTTATCCCACATTACTGTGAGGGTTGCTGGTGATGTTCCCCAGCCTGCAGAGATATCAGCAATGATTTCAGTGAAAACATCAGTGCTGTCTGTCCAATGCAGCTGAAGGGACAGAAGGCAGCAACTTGACAGCTGGTATGCGTGTCCCCACCAAATCAGTGTCTTAATAGCTGCCTTCTTCTCCCAGGTCTCAGAAACTACAGGAGACATGGAATAGGATGTATCCCAGGAAGACAGCCCCCTGAAGAATGAGTTTCTTCCTCACGAGTTCCCTGCTGATGAAAATCCTCAACAGTCAAAGACTTTTTGTGGGTGAATATTCTTCTTCTCAGTTAATTTCCTCAATGTTTAGAGACCCTGAATTTATGTATCCGTATGCCGGCCTGTCTGATTGAGGTCTTTCTCCTTTCTTATACCGACAACACCATTTGAGAGACAACTGAGGGGACTGCCTTGACATCTCATGTCCTAGAGGAGAAACAGCACTACAACTGTGTTTCTAAATGGTCATTAAGAAAATGCTGTTAAGAAATAGTTTGGGTTATGATTTTCATTGAAGTTTTTTTGTTGTTTCATAGTTATATATTCTTGTTACTGTTTTTCATTTTTTCAATCATTTTAATTGTTCATTTTATGCCTGTTTTTTGTTAATTGTATTCCTTATGAATAAAAATTGATTTGTAACTCTTGACTCTTAAGACCATTTTCATTATTCAAGTGTCCTTTCCCCTCCTGTAGACTTAGAACTGACAGCTAGATATGGATCTTTGCATGGTCCAGGGAGCATGGGTAAATAGTGAATTCAAAGCCACCAAGGGGTACACAGGGTGATAGTGACTTTTGTGTGGATAATGTGACTTTTTTTATGGACACACACTTTATGATGTAATCACCGCCATACTGTATCCATGCTGTCATGTATTCTGCTCATCCTAGTCTATATCAGTCTACAACACACATTCCTTATTGACTGTGTGCACCAGATATTGAGTAACATACACTCATGCCTGTAGAGCTGCAGAAAAAAATGTCAACTTTCACAAAGGAATAGAGAAGTAAACCTAATCGAGAACCATGTGCCTCAGTTGTTCTTATATTATAGCATCAGTATTAAACCACAGAGATAATGACCGTCAAAGTCATTTTGGGAAATAGGTTTTTGTAGGAGCTGTTTCACTTCATCATTCCTATGCTGTGTTTTCTGTGTTTTTTATTGTTGCTGATTATATTTATTTTTATCATTTAACTCAATGGATTTTTTTCAACTGTATGAATGTATATATGCACTCCTCAGTGCATTTCCCTCGTGATCCAAAAGAGGGAATAACATTCCCCATTGTAGATGATTGTTAGGGACCATGTGGTTCTTCTGAGAGAGCAGCAGATGCTCTAACCTTGAGTCATCACCACAGCTCCTGTAGGTAGCTTTTGTCCTTCCAGGGCATGTGCTGTACTAGGTGGACACGATCACCTCCCATTAAGGAGAGAGATCTCAGGAGATGTGTATGTACAGGTGGTTGAGCGGTGCCTGCTCAATGTGGTAGCTGCTAGGCATCCATACCGGGTTCTGGTGCCTCCACTGCTCATTGTGCATTCAGGATCATCCTCCAGCATCACTCAGTTTCAATTTGAAACAGATCTCTCACTATGATCAGATTTAATCAGATGATTAATTTCTTGGTTTTTCTTGGGTACAGTTTAGCTCATTCATTGTCTTGGAGTTTTCCTATTATCCTCGGTTATGCCTTCTTAGTGAAAAAATATTGTTTAAATTTGGTTTTGTCATAAAACATCTTGGTTTCTCCATTCATGGTGATTGAGAATTAGGCTGGATATAGGAATCTGGGTCTGCATTACATCTGTCCATCTGCTTTTGGAGTCTCTGTTGAGCAGTCTGGTATAATTTAGATAGTTCTGAATTCATCTGTTACTGGATATTTATACATCACACTGTTTAATATTCTTTCTTTGATCTGTGCATTTAGTATTTTAATTATTATGTGAGTGGAGGAAATTTTTCTGGTTAAATTAATTTTGTGTTCTGTAAGCTTGTTGTACATTTATGGCCTTTTATTTCTTTACCTTATGGAAGTTTTCTGCTATGATTTGTTGAAGATATTTACTGGACCTATGAACTGGAAATCTAAATTCTCTTCTATATGTCTTATCCTTATGTTTGGACTTTTAATTGTGTCCTGAAATTCATGGATGTTTGGATTCAATAAACCATACATGTTTATCTGAGATGGGTGTTTTGTGCTTTGTGGGTGACCTCCTTTACCCCAACTCTTCCATTTAGTAGCACGTTGGATAATGAGACATGGTCAGGAGTGGTGACATCTTGCCATAAACTGAAAATATGAAAATAGGGAGGTGACTTTATGTGTGTCAAGTGTCAGTAGTCTCCTGGGTGATTTTGGTCCCCGGTTGGCCATATGCAACCTTTTCCAAAGAACAGGATTGATGTTCCTTGGGATTCCCATGATGATGCACACAGACATGACAGAAAAAGACCAGAATACACAGGACAGTACTTGATTTAAGTAATAGGGAGAACATTACTAAGTTATGTTACACAATATTTGATCGCACTGTGATCTCCATGAATGTATTATTTAATGAAAAACTAGTGTGTGGTATAGCATCGCCAGGGCACAGACATTTAATGCAAGAGCTCTTTGTTTACTGTGAGCATGGACTTTATTATTTTTCAGCTCACCTACCTGACACCTTTACTGCAAAGCTAAAAGGGCACTTAGGTCTAGAGCAGATCAAGGCACAACTTGATAGGAAATGAAGATAACTAAGGCAATTGAAAGTCTTTGCGTTGAAGGATTTTTAAGAAAGTGTGCAGAGGGAGCTACAATGCTCTTCTTCTGGGGGAACAGTGAATTAGGAAGGACAGTTGGGAGCTTTACTTGACTTCAGCATCTGATTCCTGAGACTTCATTCTTAACAATAAGGTGTGGAATTTTGTGTTGTAAAATAACACACTGGCTCTGCAGCTTTTGGCAAGGGCCATGGACAGAGAGATCACACCAGCTGGGGACAATCTGAAAGGAAATCAGGTTTTCTTAAGTCACCTGAGAAGTCCTCAAGGAGAGAGGAATGAATGGGTAGCACCATAATAGAAGGCTTTAGGATCTCGTATAGTGCTACTCTAGATGCCTTGAAAATACAAACAGAAAATGTAAAGCTAACTGACTTGACAGGAATTAGCTCAATTCTCATTATGATTATTTCATATGGGTATTGTATACTTGATTCATTTTTTAAAAGTTTTAAAATAAGAGCCTTCTGTTTTAATGCGAGGCTGTCTTAGAATCACAAAATGCTTACAACCCCTGTATGGCGCCCGGCATCTAACACTATCCGGCTACAGATTCTACTTTTAACTTCATCACCATTGACAGCTTCCATTTAACCAGCAGGTGTCCATGCCAGGCAGACACTGAGCAGGTTGTATGTTCTGTTAATCTCCACAACAACCCAATTCAGCAGAAACACCTCCATTTTACAGGTGAAGAAACCACAGCTCAAACAAATGAGAATCAGGGTCCCATCAGTCTCACTGGCTGTCACTTCGACCCACATCCTTCTCTGTAAAGGGAAGCAATGGGCCTGATGTGGGCTGTGCAAGCTGACTCTCCTGAGATGATCAATGCTATTCTTGAACCTGGAAGAATTTAAGACAAGGTGACCCCACAGACTCCTGGGATAGATCTTGCCACTTGGTCCTAGGGTGGGACACAGTATCCCTTCCCATGGGTTTCTACTCATCTGAGGAGTCTGCTCCCATGTGTCAGCTCCTATGGCAGTGGTTCTCAACACTCCTACTCCTGCAACACTTTAATACAGCTCTTCATGCTGTGGTCACCCCCACCATAAAATTATTTCATTCCTACTTTATAACTGATATTGCTACTCTTATAAGTCATAATATGCAAGGTTTCCTATATCAAAGTATCTGCTACATAATTTCTGTGAATTGGTCACGACCCACAGGTTAAGAAACAATGCCCTGTAATTTTTTTTTTAATGGAAAAGCCTTCATCTCAGAAGGACCTGGAGCAGTTGTAAGAGCAGAGACACCCTCAAGTAGTGACAAGTTTTAGCCGGCTCAAAGCCTGCCTGTCTTAATGACAAAAGAGATTGCTGGCTAAAGGCACAATCTGAAATCACTGTCCCCAGGATATTTCTTGCTTCAGTTTTCCCCCATTACTATGTCTGTCACCTTGTGCTTATCTGTCCAGGAAGCCAGTACCTGTAGTCTATAAACATAATGTGTGAAACTTGAAATGGCATCCTTTTGAGTTGACAAAAACCTACTCTCACATCAGATTTACAACTGACCAACAATTATTTTCAGGAGAACACAGAGGCTGGCCAGGCCTGCAGAGTCAGATCCCCTCCCTGCCTGGGATCATCCCACCCACAGTAGACTTCAGCTTCACCTATCAGCTGTTATCAGAAAAATGTCACCTTAAGATTCTGAGTCCACATCTGCACAACCTCTGAAGTTGTTCAATGGCTGATATGGGGGTTTGTTCCAGGTTAATATCATTCTGGCCTCTTCTCTCCCCTGGGCTGCCCTCTGTTCTCTCAGGTCTGTTGGTCTTGGAAGGACCTGGGTTCAACTCAAGGCCTGGGGGTTGGGGAGGACCTTTTGATGTGGGAATCAGCATGGGTCAAGGATGTATCCCCACTCTGACTGGGCAAATAAGCTCCAGAAAATCTTCTCCAGTCACACAGCTGGGTCATGTGTGAGCCAACAACTGTTTAAAAGGGAGAGAACCTTGCTTTCTCCTGGAAGAAGCACTTGGGGGTTGACTGTCACTTCTGAACCTTCTGTTCTAAGTCACTTCTCAGAAGGGGCACTTTGCTCTAACTCCTCCATGGGACCCACCCAGCATTGTGTCTGGAGGATCCTATGGTGTTGCAGCTCTGAGCTGGGAGGGGTAGCTCTCACCCTGACTTGGAGAAGCCTGTTTTCACAGCTGATCTAGATCTGAGGAACAAGTGCTTTTAAAGAAGCATGTGAAAGTATCTCCTGCAGGAGAGCCCACCCTGCAGGGAAAGTCACACAGGACAGCGAAAAGTGGCTTCCCAACTTCCACAGGGTGAGTGAACCAGGGAGGGCACAGGATGGTTGGGAAGTTTAGGAAAAGCCTGCATCTCCCTAAAAGTCTTCCAGAAACCCTACATCCCAGGCTCACAGGTGAGGCTCAGCAAAGCCTGCCACCTACTGGGGTCCCTGCAAACTAAACCTGGAGTGGAGAACTGGGGAAAACACTTCAGGGGAGGGGGAGATACAAGTCTCCAGGGCCAAGCCTGGCATCTGTTCATTTGTCTCTGGCTTCTAGGTGTTGCCTAGTGCAGGGCTTGGCGAGCCTGGATCTCAAAAGTCTTTGGCCAAAGAAGTGAGAGCCAACAGGGCAGTGCAAACCAAGGCAGGGCAAAGCAGAGTCAGGCAGAGAAAAGCCAAGCTCCACCAGCCAGCTGATAAGCTATGGGCATGCAGGACCAGCAAGAGCAGGGCTAGCCCTTGCCCTTCTGGCTGGGCGCCACAACCCAGAGGTGATGTGAAGAGTAGGGGAACTCACAGCCACTTGTCCTCCAGCTACATCTGCCTGTGCATGGTGAACAAGGAGTCTAAGAGGCTCCCGGGATGCACCGATTTCCGGACCACGCTGTACTCGTGGTTGTCCATGTTGAAGGCTGTGCTAGCCACTGCAGAAGCCCAGCAGACAGGTAGAGCAAGCACAGCTGGTTGGCAACCAGTGTGGGCGCCTGTGGTGAGACCCAGGCAAGGTGGCCACAGAGGCAAGCCAGGGAGCCTGGTCCCAGTGCTAAGCCTGCTCAAACTGAGGAGGCTGAAGCTCTGCTAGTCCCTCCCACCGTGCATGCCCCACCCCTGGCAGGCTGGTGCTCTCTGTGCCTAGCTCCCCCACACCTGCAGCTCCCAGCCACTCAATGAGCCTCACTTTATTCTTGTGAGCCATAATGGCTTCTCATAAAAGCTCATTGGGAAAGTGGATGATAAGATGAAAGCCTTAGAAGGAAACTTGAGAGACTTATGAAAACGAACAAGAAAGTTCTCTTCCTAGTAGCAGCCTGGCAGTTCCAAACTAAGGGCACCTCATGTCCAGGCTGGAACTCAGCATGCATTGTTGTGGAGAACCTGTTTGCTTAAGGCATTTGCTTCCCATTCATTCTCCTGGGAGGATTACTTTAATTTTTTAATTTTTATTGGATATTTCTTCATTTCCATTTCATGTGTTATCCCACTTCCCAGTTTCGATTTTCCATGAGACTGGAGACCAGGCAGGGATCACTCTGTAGGTGATGGCTACTACTGAAGCCTGTGGCTTCAATCTCAAGTGCAGCCAGGCACCCTGCTACAGATTGGCCAAAACTCTGCAAGCTTACACTGCTTGGTCACTGCCACTATGCACAGTCCCAGAGAAACCTCTGCAAATATTTTCACCAAAGTCTTTAGGAACAGAGCTTCCAGGTCCTAAAAATCATGAACTCTCTGGGCTTATCCAAGACCTGATCATCTTCCTGGTACAAAGCAATGCTTTTCTGGTGCAAGAGTTACTACAAAGGAGACAACCATAAACAGATCTGCTTGAAGCCACAGCCATGCAAGACAGCCCAAGTCTGTGAGCACTTCACCCAGGGCAACTGCAGTTACCTCAACTGTCTCAGGTCTCATGACCTGATGGACAGGAAGGTGTTGACCTCCGCATGACTGAGCACGGGCTGAGTTCTGATGGGGTCCAGAACATCCAGGACATCTGCAACAACAAACACATTAGGAGGAGACCCACTGGCAAGAGAGCTCCCTGTCCACATCACAGAGGCAGGTCACACAGTGACAGAAGCATAAGTAGAGACGGCTTCCTTCAAAACAGTCTAGGATTTCTCTCACATGTCTCATTTTGGCATCTGGTTCACCTTGTCCAGATGTCACCATCTGTAAGGATTCCCTGGAGGATGTGTCTGCAGCTGTCACTCAGGAGGTCAAGAACCTGAGGACCCAGGACTCTGCACAGCTTTCCTTGGTCTCATCTAAGGCTGCTGGAGTCTGAGGTCCCAGTCACATGAGGGCAAGCCAGGGTTTTCTGAGAATGGAGATCTGGATGGCTTCTTTTCTAGGAATCCTACTGATGCTTTGTAAACTTTGCCTCCTCTGCTGGCTTTCCTCTCGATGCAGAAAAAAGAAATGAAGCCATGTCCATGAGAACAGGCATGCCTTCTGGACACTGCAAGGAGGTCAAGAGAAAGACATCGATCACATCCCATTTTAAATGGTTCTATTGATGGAGTGAAAAAGGACGAAGCAACAGACTTAGGAATTCTAGGTAAAAGGGCCATAGCCAACTGTCTAGAGGAAGTGATACTACCTAGCAACCATTGGATGAGTGTGGGTAAGTCCCATCATCTCCACAAAGAACAACTGTCGGTGTCCAGGACATGCATTGCTGCATATTACCTATGGAGGAATGGATAAGTACATCTGCCCATAAAACCCTGAATTGCTCTCATCAAGGAAGGATAAAACTGCTAATGTCTATTAAAGTAGTGTCACCGAATGTCCTGTAAAATCAGCAGTTGCTGGAGGAAAACAAGCAGTCTATTCTGGAATCGAGAGTCTGAGAAGCCAGGTCCAGCCTACGCCTTGTAAGAGGTCTACCCCTCTCCAGGGTAGGAACAGACTGCCTCAGTGGCCTCTGTCTTTCTCAAGCCTCAGAGTTGCAGCCTCTGGGAGCCCCGGCAAGAACTTCACCCATGCCTCTGTGAGCCCATAAGGATGTCATTGGAACCTGCTGAGTGTTTCCTATGCTTTAGGATTTTCCATAGAGCTACTCTAGATGACTTGGAAACAGAACCAGACAGTGAAAAGCTCAATGTCGTCCCTGCAAATACCCCAATATTGATTATGATCATTCACATTAATATTTGCTATTTCTTTATTCTTCTTAGACATAATGGCTTACTGCACAAGCTCAATATAAAAGTGAATTGATAAGATAAAAGCCCTGAAATTAATTAATTAATTAATTAATTAATTAATTAATTTACAGAGACTTATAAACAACAAGAAGAAAAATATTCAGACATAAGCAAAAGAATTTAGACAAGGGCCTAATACACTATCACAGAAGGACACTAAATGTGAGTGGCTCAAGATTTTTAGAAAACTAATCTTAGTTTCTCCAATGATGACACACCAGCCTACACTTAGTACTACCAAGGGTATGGAAAATTTAAATGGAATTTATTATGCTAGATTTTAGTAAGCTTAAATAAGTCATCCCTTCATGTAGTATGTATTACTCCTATGTGAAGTAGATGGTAAATTCATGAACAGTAGAGAACAGAAGTAGACCTCGAGACTGGAAAAGTTGGGCAACAGTATTGTTGGAAGCTGGTCTTCCGTTTCATGTTAAAGGTGGTAGAAAGGGGAAACCTATGACTACAAACAAGACAAACAAAAAATCAGGTGAGAGGCAATGACATTTCCCAGGATGCGTTGCTAGGTAAAGGAATACTGAGTTTTAAGGCCAGCTTGAATTGGATGAATAGCCCTAGGCTCCCTGTCATGTAGTGGTTAAAATTTTCAGAGCAATGGAATCAATGCTCACAAAAGAGGTCCAACTCAATTTCCAAAACGCCCAAAAAAAGCCTACACTAAATATTTGCAAAGATTGACTTCAGCTACTAAAAAAATATCAGATTCAATGGACCAAAAACTACGGATCGAATCTTAGTCATTTGAAAGTGCTAATTCAGGATGCAAAAAGGGGTTTTTATTTTAAATACAAGGTCAGCAGTAATAGAGGAATCCCTTAGAGTTGGGACTGATACTAGATATCACATTTATGATGCTAATTATTCAGAAGTAACTCTAAAAATCTTAAGAACAGTCTAGATGACAGATATTTTAATTGTGATAAGCAAGGCCACTTGAAAAGAGAATTTACTATTACTTTATATTATAATTTAAAATCAGGAACAGTGATACCTCCTCAAGTTCTTCAACTCTAACAGTTTGTTTTAGTTATCCGTGGTGAGGTTGTTTGAATAACAAAGGTTCGGGGTGTCAGTATGAAGAAGTGAGACCTTGTTGAAATAGATGTGGCCTTGTCTGAGGAAGTGTGTCACTGTGGGAGAATTGAGACTCTCTTCCTGGCTAACCATGACACAGCCTTCTCCTGTTGGCATTTAGTACAGGTTGGAAACCCATGGTCAATCCAAAGCCAAGACTATCTGGAAGCCATGATGCTCCTGCCAAGATGATAATGGGCTGAACCTTTGAAACTGTAACTCAAACCCAATTAAAGTTGTCCTTTATAACTGTTGTCCTTTATAAAAAGCGTTTTGGTCACTGTGTGTTTTCACAGTAATAGAAACCCAAATTAAGATTCTCTGCTTTAAAAAAAAAAGATTCTCTGCTTTTTGTTTTTCTGGATGAACTTAAGAAGTGAGAAAGCAAGGTCTGAAAACAAGCCTGTAACAAATTTGATGTGAATTTGTTAAAATTTCATTTAATTGCATTAAATGTATACATAACTTTGGTAAAATATCCATTTTTATGGTTTTATTCCTAGCTATCCATGAGCATGAGATTTCTTTCCTTCCAATGATAACTACCTCTGTTTTTTTCTTCAGATTTCAAGACCATGTTATATAAGGTTTTCACACATATAGTTATAGTTAGATCATGGATTTTTATATTCTTTGTGGCTAGTATAAACTGTTTGCTTTCCTCATTTCCTTCTCAGCCTGCTTATCATTTCAATAAATACAGCTTCTGACTTTTTTTAGTTCATTTTGTATCTAGTCACAATCTGGACCCTTTGGCATATCTTATACTTTCGCATTATGTCCACATAGCAATAATTTGCCTTTTTCTTTCCCATTGGTAACTCCTTCATTCTTTATGGATTTTAGAGTTCTAGATATAGATTCAAGTTCTATCTTGAATTGATATAGACAGAGTGAATAGCTCTATCTTGGCCCTGATTTTAGTGAAATTGGTATAAGATTTTCTCCATTGAGTTTGATGTTGCCTATTGACTTTGTGTTTATTGCTTTTATTATGCATAGGTATGTACCTTGTATCCCTCTACTCTGCAGGACTTTTAACAGCAAAGTGTGTAGACTATTTTAGGATCTAATAAGATAATAATGTGGTTTATTTTCAGTGGGGTTATATTGGTATATTTCATTAGTGGATGTTCCTATATTGAATCACTCCTGAATCCCTGAGAAGAAGCCTACTTGATCATAGTAGGTGATTTGTTTGATGTGATCTTGGATTCTGAGTGGGAGTATTTAAATGAATCAGTGACCATCAATGTTCATGATGGAACTTTCTCTCTAATTCCCTTTTCATGTTTACTATTGTGTGGTTTAGACACCAGGTTGATAATGGCCTCAGAGAAGGAGTTTGGCAATGTTCCTTCTCTTTCAATTCAGTGGAATAATTGAAGCACTATTGTTATTAGGTCTTCATTAGAGGTCTGGTTTAAAGGATGCATTAAAGCCATGTGACCCTGATATTTTTTTTTAATTTTTGGAGTGGCAGCGTTTAATGACTGTATCTATTGTCTTATAGAATTATTCAGTTACCTTCCCAGATCTGGATTTCACATGGTAATTGTTATCTGTCTAGAAAAATCACCAATATCAAATGGAGAGTTCAGTGTTCTGGATCATAGGTCTCTCAGGTAAGATCTAATGATTGTTGAATTCGCCCAGTGTTTATTGTAATATCCCCCTTTTCATTTCTGATTTTGTTAATTTATGTATTGTCTCTGGTGTGTAGTTAGTTTGAGGAGGGGGTTGTTTCTCTTGTGAATCTTCTGAAAAAGCAGCTCTTGCTTTGCTTGGCCCTTTGTATTCTTCTCTCTGTTTGTAATTGATTGATTTTAGTCCTGAGTTTATTTCATGCCATCAAATCCTACCAGACTCTCTATAGGATGAGGCTTTGCCTCACCTTGGTAAGAGCAGAATCAATAAATGAAGCTTATGCTGCTCTCTGTAGTGGTGATGACATCACAATCTCACTGAAAACCATGCACACCCTGGTTTCAGGCTGTATTAAAGTAGCCCACCATTTCAGTGTTCCCTGCAAGGTGCCAGGTGCCGTGGGACAGTAGTAACATAATTCTCCATGCACATTGACAGTTTTCGCTAGGGCCTTCTGAATCATTTTATAAAAATTTACAGTGAGTTCATGGGTGCACAAACATACACGCACGCACACACACACACACACACACACACATACACACACACACACACACACACTGTACTGACATGGTACACATTCTTTGCACACCAAAAATAAAGTGAGCATTAATGAAAACACACCAATAATGGAATTGATGGAGGGAACTGTGGGGAAGCTGGGGCTTAGAGTTACTTAAAGGCCCTATGCAGGCTCTCCTTTTGATGGAGGCTAAACTTCAAGGGCAATGGGTTCTTTATTTTCTTCCTCTACAACATACAGTGAGGGGTAGGGTGGAACATAGGGCTTTGAGCATGTTTGGCAAGTACTGTAACACTGAATTAATTCCTAGGGCTGGAACCCTATTAACGTTCTACAAAATTACAGGGCAGGCTGGATGAAGACACTCATCTGACAATGTGGACATCTGAAGACAGGCACTGGACAATGGCTGACAGACTTGTCTGAAGACTGGAAATGAAGGCCCCTCTGACTATGCTGTACTCTAAGGACAGTTTATTCAGGTAAGGGATGACATGAACTATTGCCTCACGTCACAGATGTCAGTAGAAATTATCCAAGGTATTGTAGGCTGCAGGTAGCATTAACAGGACAAATCACACTGTGTTGTGAAGACTTATAAAGTATGCATATGTGTAGCAAGACCTAGGCCTCTCACAGTTTCTAAGATAGTAACTGAGAACCTCCATATAGTAGTAATGTGATAGTGTAGTGTTAATATAGTTCCGACTAGTTTTTATTGTGACACAGATGACTCTTTTTGTGCCATGGTCTGCTTATAATGAATGACTAGAAGACCTAAGCTTGACAATAACCAAAGACTAC
This sequence comes from Rattus norvegicus, assembly GCF_021556685.1. NCBI lineage: Eukaryota > Metazoa > Chordata > Mammalia > Rodentia > Muridae > Rattus > Rattus norvegicus. The sequence goes on from NC_141552.1 coordinate 37,817,365, forward strand.
ATTGCTTCTCTAGCTGCTGAGATTTAAAAGCCCTGTTGTGACAGCAACTGTTTTGGACATTCTGGATAATTCCTTCTGTTCTTAACTTTCTGAGTAACATCCACTCTGAGGAAGTTAGTTCAATTTCATAAACTGGAAATCTGTCACCTGGAAAAAATACATTCTCAATATGATCCCAGATTGGCCATGGAAAAAGGGTAGCTTGAACTGTCCCACCTAGGTTCTGGGCCTGCACAGGCCTGCTCTCCAAAGGAAACCTGTGTTCACAGCTGTAGGCTGCATTCACTGTGGATGCTCTTGAGGTTCCTCCCTAAACTGCTTGGTTTAAAATAATTTTCATGCTAACAATCAAAAAACTCATTATGCCAATCTGGCCAACAGGAAGCTAGTTTCTATTCTGTATTTTATCAGATGCGCAAAATACATATGGTCATCATTGACAACAGGTAAACGATCTGCTCTAATATGGAAACTAAGTGATGCTGGAGGATGATCCTGACCCACAATGAGCAGTGGGAACACCAGAGCCCTGTAGGGATGCCTGGCAACCTAACACGTTGAGCACGCACGGCTCAGTAAGTTCCCTGTGAACACACATCTCCTGAGATCTCTCTATTTAATTGGAGGTGATCCTGTCCACCTAGTACAGCACCTCATGTGGAATAACAAAAGCCACCTGCAGGAGCTGTGGTGATGACTCACAGGTTAGAGCATCTGCTGCTCTCTCAGAAGAACCACATGGACCCTAACAATTGAGTAAAGCATGTCAGTGATTACATCATAAAGTGTGTGTCAGAGAAACAGCCACATTATCCACACAAAAGACACACTGGGTACCCCTTGGTGACTTTGAATTCACTTATTAGCCCAGGCTCCATGGAACATGCAGAGATCCATCTCTAGGTGTCAGTTCTAAGTCCACAGGGGGGTGGGCACAGAATCTTTGAGTAAGAATGATGGTCTTAAGACTCAAGAGATAGAATTCAATTTTTATTCATAAGAAATTCATTTTTACAAAGAAAAAGGATGAAAATGAATAAATATAAATATTTTAAAATATTTGAAAAGTGAAAAATAGTAACAAGAACATTTAGGAATATTTAGAAGCACAGATGTATTGCTGTTTCTCCTCTAGCACACATAATGAAAGGTGGTCTCCCAAGTTGTCTCTCAAGTCGTGTTTTCTGAAAAAGAAAGGGAGTAAGACCTCAATCAGTCATGCTGGCTTAGTGATATATAAATTAAGGGTCTTTAAGAAATGACTAATTAACTATGAGGAAGAATATTCATCTAAAATATGTTGTTACCATTCAGGATGTTTGTCATCAGGGACTCCTGAGAAAGCAACTTATTCCTCAGGAAGCTCTCTTACTGGTGTGTGTCCAGTTCCAGCTCTCTTGCACTTTCTGAGACCTGGGTAAGGAAGGCAGTTTTTCAGACACTGATTTGGTGGGGAAATGCAAGCCAGCTGTCAGAATGCTGCCTTCTACCACCTCAGTTCTATTGGACAGTCAACATGGACCTTTTAACTGTTATCATTGTTGCTAACTCTGCGGGAAGGGCAAAATCTCCAGCAACCCTAACAGTAATGTGGGCTGCCAATCTGGGACCCAGACTTATACCAGTGCAAACCAAGAACAGGGCAATGGGAAGAGACCTCATTGGGTTGCAGGAAGAAAGGAGACATCCATATGTCACCAAGGTGAAAGCCAATGACAAGTACTAATTTGACATTTGCACTTGGTTCTTATCCCGGAAAGGTGCTTCATACACAAGACGTCACATGACCACAGAGTGTCATTTGTCAAAGGACCAAGAACTTGTTCAAAACTCTACATAGCATCCAATCTATCACATGGATATGCAATAATGAGGTATGTTATTAATCTGTCACCATTTCTAGACTGCAGCTTCAAAAAGAGCGGCAAATTATACTTGCAAATTAATTCAGTTTCTGAAAAGTGATTAACTTCCCAGATCCTTGTGCATAGGCAGAGCAATGAACAATTCCATTGCATGAGGTGGTTGGCTGGTTGTGGGTGTAAATTAGAAAGGTGGTAGGAGGAAGCAAAGATGTATCAAATTGGCATATTTTATCGGATTAAGCTGACACAGCTGCTTGTTCTTACCAGATGATTCTGGGTCCTGAGGTTCCTGGTCTTTATCATTCTTGTTGCAGTCAACCAAATATTTCTGGATCAGTGCCCATTCAAGCTGTACCTCCTTGCTTTCCTGCTTCAGTGGGAACAACTTCTTCCTACATGTGTTCTCCATCAGGAGCTGGCTGAGCAGGTTGTTGGAAATACAGTCTGCATAGTAAGATCATGCAGTCCCTTTCTCCCATTCCCACGCCCGAGTGCCACTAACTCCACCAGGACCCAGATACCCATGAGACTTAATAGAATTCATTTGGATACATATAAGGCTGCTGCACAAACCACGAAGAGTTAATTCAGGGAAGAATAAATTGTTTGTTTGGCCAAAGCACGAATTAGGGACCACATCTCTCAAAAAGAAAATGGATCTACAGCTATCCATGAAAGCCCAATGCATGGGGGAAACATCAATTAGTAGTGGGCCAACACCCTCAAAGGAGGTCAGTAGAACCAAGAGAAGGTCATGCTAAACATGTGGTCCATGCACTGAGTGTTGTAAAACCTGGTCCAGGTCAGCCTAATAATCTTCTGCTGACTTCAATCAGTACTGTTCTATCTAGAGCCTTCTGTAGATGCCTAGACAATCCTGGGATGAGTAACAGTCTTTTGTGGAACTGAAAACTGAGTCCTAATGACCCTGGCACACTGATGTGTAAACAGCACAAGAGATAGAATCATAGCTGAAGACCGTCCAATCCAGAACAAAGAAAGTCAGAAATGGCCATTCCACAAGTGATAGCCTTTCTGACCAGTACTTACCTAGAGAAGGTAATCTCCTTCTTCTGCTCCTGGATGTTATCATGGATCTCAGTGTTCTCCATCTCTAAGTTGTGCAGAATTGACATGACCTCCTCCTCCATTCTCTCCAGGTCTTCATATAATGGATTTGGCCTGAAGTAGGGCCTGACCCCAAATGATAGAATACAATGAACATCAGCTTTTAGGAATATATGAACTTAGCGTGGGTCCTGTAATACCCCAGTACTGGAAGGACACCTTCTGAATTCTACATATTGGGATCTTCTTCACCTTCAGCAACATGTTTTTCTGCGTCCAGGACACCAGAAGCTCGGCATCCAGATGGAGGGTTCCCTGGCTCCCTTTGTTCAATCAGGAGGAAATCTGCAGTCAAGCCAGTTTAGCTATCAAGAGCCTAAGCCACACCTCTCCATGCTCCCCCAACCCCAACAAACCCAGAATCCTGTGATTTCCTTTTTCATGTTTTGATAACAGACCATATATCAACCCAAAATTATAATCTGCACAAAGAATACAAATACACAGACAAACATGGCCACATAGGCAAAAAATTGTGCTGTTGACAGTGGGGCTCCCAGAACAAAGCATTCACATGACCATGAAAGTGTTACAGGTAAATACTCAGACCAAGACATAGACGCCTAGATTCCAAGTGTGCAGGGAAATATAAACATATAAAAGTTGTCCATATGCATTTGGATGTATGCACACACAGACTCACAGACTGAGACACACCCACAAAAAAGAGAAATGTAAACAGTGTCAGAGAAAGAGAAAGACAAATATGGAAACAGAAAGCACAGTGAGAACCAGGAGAAATGCATGCACCATTGCTGTCTCAGAGTGTAAGACACACAGACAATAACAAACAGGCCTGAGCCTGAGACCTTCTAGTCAAGCATTGAGATGAACAGTGTGGGACCAGGCCCCTCAGGCTGCTGCCTGGATCTTCCAGCACTCAGTCCCCTGCCTAGCAAGTACAGAGACTCACCATAAACTCACTGCAATTACAATCTTGCAAAGCCACCAGCTGTCAAGGGCTTTGCAAATGTACACTGGGAAGTCACTCCCCCTGACTTTATCCCTGAATTCTTCATTCAGAACACAAATCCTGCTTTTCAATAAATGGAAGCAGATGGGTCCATTTTCCATCGCGCTCCTTAGGAAGGGTCAGGTTCTGAATCTTCTCTATATGGGAGATGATGTTTAGCACAGGGTGGTTAGGGAGGCACAGCTTTCTAGAACCCAAAACCTTAATAGGCTAAGATGAAGGTGACCTTGCAGACCCAGGAATGAAACAAGAGAATTTGGAGCGATTCATACCTGTTGTTCTTGGATCTCTCTGTCAGAAACCTCAGGCGATCTCTCAGGTCATTTCTCTCCTTGGTAATGAGCTGCAGCTCTTTAATTAGCCTCTCCTTTTCCTTCTTGGCCTGCTTCTTGCTTAGGTCAGTTTCAGGGGATGATGTTTCTCTCCCAGCGTCTGTAGGTAGAAGAACACAAGTGAACCTGCATGGGGAGAATGCATAGAGTGTACATAGACCACAGTGAGGCCTAAAGAGGAGAATAAGCCTGGAACCCAGTGTCACTGCAAGGAGTTTGGTCTTTGCTTAAGAGGCCTCCTCAGGGGATCTCAGTTCTCCCACTACTCTATAGAGACCAAGAGATGTAAGCAGCCAGGTGTTCCCTATGCCGGACATCACGTGCTTCCATGGACCACGGAGATGGCTTCTCCAGGAATATTATCAACTGAACAGGGTACAACTTGGTTTCAGGACCCTCACCCCTGTGGTTTCAGAACTCAGATGATAAATTCACCATCCACAAAATTTGAGTGATTGCAGACACTCAGATGTCCGACCCTGATACTCAAAGCCAACAACATTGGATTTAAAATGCATTTCCAGGGAAGACATGGTCAACAGACTTATCAATTCCCCTATATGAAATAACAAATGCCCAGAAGTGCCAATAGGTTACAGGCTGAATCTTGGTCTACACGTTCCAAATAGTTTTGGGATTTTAGAAAAATGTGTGTAACACACACCCTCTAATATATAAAGCTAACGATGACCCTGCCAGTTAGAAGAAATCAGCGGAGGTCTAAGAACATAAGGTTATTGCCTGGAGCAAAATTCTCTCCCTGTTCCTACTGTCATTGCTGCCCTGTCTAAACTCAGAAAAGGTGGACCCTCCATGACTCCTGATGGTGTTATTATATCAATGTAACATAACAAATGAACTGAAAAGTAAAGACCAGAAGTTCACAGTATAATAGCATTGGCCTTACCATATCCTCCCTGTGGGGATGGGGAAACTAAAATTCTGAAATCCTTGACTTTCAGGAATTGTGATATTCATGGAAATTCAATTCCTATTCAGATGCTCCAGTTGTTGTGGCCCATTGCTAGAAAGGTCAGCTTAAACCTACAGTCACCCTGACAGGAAGCTCAAAATACACTGCCCAGAACTTACTCCACATTCCCCAGAAGTGCTGTCTTTGTCCATCATTACTTTGAGACGAAAGGCTAGCCTCCCTCACTCTAGTCTCTCCACAATCGACGTTCCCCCTCCCAAAATGCTTGCGAAGACCGGAAAACATGTCTTAGCTTGTAACCCCCAGACTCAGACTGAGAGAAACTAGGGCACTGGTTGTCACTACAACACTGGTGACATCACAGAGGATGCCAGAACTCTCTAGGAGACAATAGAATGTCCAAGAAGGGACAGCAGATGTCATGGGGAGCAGACTTTGCCTCCCTGCTAATGTTCTCCCTGTACTGAGCATAAGCAGAGGTGCCCTTTCCAGGAGCCTTTCCTGGGGCAGAGCCACTGAGCATCTCCTGCTTCCAAAGCCAAATTTTCCTCAAGGCTTGATTATAAAAACCTTAGTAATTCCTATGTATCTAAATGAATGTTTCCTTCCATATCTTGCCCCAAAATGTCTCATCCTAACTCAAATTGTCCTCATTCACCAATGTTAGCCATTAAAACTTCCTGAGATTTCACACCAGCTTGAATATGCAGTCAAAAGTTCTCCTGTCTCATTATGTACAGGTGCTTTATATCACATCAAGAAATAGTCTGCATGGTAGGTTACAACATGGGTGTGTGTTAGGGGAACACTCATGAAGTCATGTGCTTAGCAATTGACAATTGCCAGAAAATTCCTTAAGGGAAAGAGTTGAAGTCTTTATGGTGCTGGGAACAGTGTGGAGACCAGTTGGGAGAGGAACGTGCAATATTGGAGCCACCAATGAAGGGAACCTCATGCTGTTTGTGGGGTTCTCCTCTCTGCACCAATGTCGCCAAAGGTGCACTGCTCCCAGGCCTGTGTAAGATATACCATGAGCTTCTATCAGAAAAATAAAATAGTCAAGAGATATAGGGGGTGTACATAAACGTCTAAAATGAGGGTATAGACATCATTAAGTTGATAGAGCAAGGTCCCAGAACCTGAACTCTGGGAAATGGCCACCCCACCAAACACAAAAGCATCTATCATAGTAAAAAAATGAATACATTAACATTAATAAACTAGATAAAATAAGAGAAATTATGGGATCCATCAGATAAGAATTACAGTCACAATGTTCAGTCCATTTGTATTTGAGAAAATTGGAGATGGTACTTCGTTCTCTAAATTATATTAGTCTAAAATTTTGTACCTAAATCACTTTCTATCACTTTTTAAGCTTTTATATCCTCTATCTATCATAACTTGCATTTCTTAGCCATAATACATCCTCTGAGACCAAAAGTACTATTGTTAATTCTAAATAATTTAAGGGTTTATGTCTTTCATTTTATAATCTTACACCTCTCTTGTGGATATATGATCTTTTTTTTTCTTTTTCTTTTTGCAGCTTGCACCAGAAGAATATTTTTGCTCTGATTTAGAGAAGGATGCAATGGTGGAGTACAGACCTGAGGGGAGGGCAGATGAATGGAGTTGAGCTGCATGATGTGAGGTTCACAGACAATAAGAAGTTAAAAAAAATAAGAAATGAGCACAGTGGGGATGAAGCAGTGAATGCTTGGCATAGGGAGGTTTGGCAGTGGACTGGGCATTTTAGGGGGTGGGGTGGGATTGGGATGGGTTCTGGAGTAGTAAGGATGGTGTCTGTTCTTATCTTTTAGGGAAACTCCTCCGTCTTCTCCCATCCCTCCTCCACCTCTACCTCCACCTCCAACCGCCATAACTGCCTCCTACCACAGCAGCAGCTTCTGGGCATCGGCCTCTTTCTGCTCAAGCTCTTCTATGTGCTCAGGGGTGGTCCATGCTTTTAAAAGTCCCAGGCAGTGGTCAGACCACGCACACTCTCCTGGGATCCCCATCCTCTCTCAGGACTTATGGTGCCAGAGCGGTTGTCGCAGGCGTTCTGATGCTGCTGTGGACTGTCCATCGAGCCCTGCTTTCTGGGCCTCCCAAGTTCACCCTGTTCCTGTCCAGGTTCCTGGCTGTCACATTCCTGCACGATGGTGAGCAAGTTTTCTTTACTGATTCTCATAACAAAAAAAGGTTAAGACTAAAGTATGTAATCTTCAACCCCATCCGAGATCTGAGAAGGAGAAATGTTGCCTGAAGAAAAGGAAATTCAGAGCAAACAGCTTCCAAATCTAAAGAAATGACAAAAATTGTTGGCTACCCTGACAGACAGTCAGCAAATATTCCTGTGTCACTGTGGCATCCACCTTCAACTCAGTGGGCCAGGAGCTCTGACAATAATCCTTTGAAGCAGGTCACTTGAAGGACTATCCTATTTTTTTTCCAAAAACTGGGACAACAGACTTCCCCATGATCAACTTCTCCAACGTCTGGGCAGCTTTCTGGCAGCAGTAGAGGTAAGTGGGTAGTATTTCACCCAATGGCCACTTTGCCACATTTGAAGGAAACTCCAGGTAGGGTTCTTTAGAGCCCATCATCTTCTTCAGAATAGATTGGGGACACTGCTAGGAGTTGATGTCTCTCCCACTGTGAAAAGCCTTTAACTACTAGGACATCTGAAATGGCAGATTCTTCAGATCTCTAAAGAATTTGAGAACCACCTTTGTATGTAATGTCTATCTCAGTGGACAAATGTGACTTTTTCCCCAAGGGATTTACTTCCTGCTTAACTTTAAAAACATACACAGGAAGTTAAATAAAGCTTATTTCTGTACCTAACTAAAGCAGTATCTAACATGACTGGAAGACTGATTATTTACAGTTGGAAAGTACTAGCTTGAATTCCTTAATTATCCATGGCAGTGTGCAGTAGTAATTTTATAGAATTAGAATTTTACACCACATTATGAATAAGTTGCATATGCTTATATCTTAAAAATGAATTGAATCATTTATGCAAGTACAATTTTAAATTCTGTCATCATTCAAAAATCCATGCCATCCTAAAATATTTGAAAAATTAGTGTGTGGTATAGAATCGCCATGGCACAGACATTTAAAGCAAGAGTTGTTTGTTCACTATAAACATGGACTTAATTATGGTATGGCTCACGTACCTCACACCTTTATTGCAAAGGTAAAAAGTGCATTAAGGTCCAGAGCAGATCAAAGCACAACTTGAAAGGAAATGAAGATAACTAAGGCAATGGAAAGTCTTTGAATTGAAGGATTTTTAAGAAAGTGTGCAGAGGGAGGTACAATGCTCTTCTTCTGGGGGAACAGTGAATTAGGAACAGTTGGAAGCTTTACTTAAATACAGCATCTGATTCCTGCGACTTCATTGGTAACAATAAGGTGTGGAATTTTGTGTTGTAAAATAACACATTGGCTCTGCAGCTTTTGGCAAGAACCATCGACAGAGAGATCCCACCAGCTGGGAACAACCTGAAAAGAAATCAGGTTTTCTTAAGTCACCTGAGATTTCCTCAAGGAGAGAGGAATGAATGGGTAGCACCATAATAGAAGGCTTTAGGATCTCATATAGTGCTATTCTAGATGCCTTGAAAATAGAAGCAGAAAATGAAAATCTAAATGACTTCACAAGAATTAGCTCAATTATGATTATGACTATTTCATATTAGTATTTTATACTTGATTCATTTTTAAAAGTTTTAAAAATAAGAGCCTTCTGTTTTAATGCGAGGTGGTCTCAGAATCACAAAATGCTTACAACACCTGTCTGGCGCCTGGCATCTAACATGATTGGGCTAGAGATTCTACTTTTGAATGCGTCACCATCCACAGCTTCCATTTAATCAGCAGGTGTCCAGGCCAGGCAGACACTGAGCAGGTTGTATGTTCTGTTAATCTCCACAACAACCCAATTCAGCAGAAACACCTCCATTTTACAGGTGAAGAAACCACAGCTCAAAGCAAATGAGTGTCAGGGTCCCCTCAGTCTCACTGTCTGTCACTTAGACCCACATCCTTCTCTGTAAAGGGAAGCCATGGGCCTGATGTGGGCTGTGCAAGCTCACTCTGCTGAGATGATCAATGCTATTCTTGACCCTGGGAGAATTTAAGACAAGGTGAGCCCCCAGACTCCTGGAATAGATTCTGCCTCTGGGTTCTAGGCTGGGACACAGTATCCCTTGCCATGGGTCTCTACTCAGCTGAGGAGTCTGCTCCCATGTGTCAGCTTCTATGGCAGTGGTTCTCAACACTCCTAGTGCTGCAAAACTTTAATACAGCTCTTCATGCTGAGGTGACCCCCACCATAAAATTATTTCATTGCTACTTTATAACTGATATTGCTACTCTTATAAGTCATAATATGCAAGGTATCCGATATCAAAGTATCTGCTACATAATTTCTGTGAATTGGTCATGACCCACAGGTTGAGAAACATTGCCCTGTAAAAATTTTTTTAATGGAAAAGCCTTCATCTCTGAAGGACCTGGAGCAGTTGTAAGACCACAGACACCCTGAAGTAGTGACAAGTTTTAGCCGGCTCAAAACCTGCTTACCTTAATGACAAAAGAGATTGCTGGCTAAAGGCACAATCTGAAATCACTGTCCTCAGGACATTTCTTGCCTCAGTTTTCCCCCATTACAATGTCTATCACCTTGTACTTATCTGTCCAGGAAGCCAGTCCCTGTAGTCTCTAATACAGACAGAATGTTAAAGGCAAGAATGCTTTCCCTCTGTTGGCCCACAGTCACTTCTACAGAAGTAAGTTCCAATACCCCGTAGGTAAATGTGTGTCTCTCACATAATGTGTGAAACTTGAAATGGCATCCTTTTGAGTTGACAAAAACCTACACTCACATCAGATTTACAACTGACCAACAATTATTTTCATGAGAACACAGAGGCTGGCCAGGCCTGCAGAGTCAGATCCCCTCCCTGCCTGGAATCATCCCACCTACAGCAGACTTCAGCTTCACCTATCAGCTGTTATCAGAAAAATGTCACCTTAAGATTCTGAAGCCCACATCTGCACAACCTCTGAAGTTGTTCAATGGCTGATATGGGGGTTTGTTCCAGGTTAATATCATTCTGGCCTCTTCTCTCCCCTGGACTGCCCTCTCTTCTCTCAGGTCTGTTGGTCTTGGAAGGACCTGGGTTCAACTCAAGGCCTGAGGGGTGGGGAGGACCTTTTGATGTGGGAATCAGCATGGATCAAGGATGTATCCCCACTCTGACTGGGCACGTAAGCTCCAGGAAATCTTCTCCAGACACACATCTGGGTCATGTGTGAGCCAACAACTGTTTAAAAGGGAGAGCTCCTTGCTTTCTCCTGGAAGAAGCACTCGGGGGGTGACTGTCACTTCTGAACCTTCTGTTCTCTGTCACTTCTCAGAAGGGGCACTTTGCTCTAACTCCTCCTTGGGACCCACCCAGCATTGTGTCTGGAGGATCCTATGGTGTTGCAGCTCTGAGCTGGGTCAGAGAGCTAGCACACTGACAGGGAGAGGCCTGTTTTCACAGCTGATCTAGATCTGAGGAACAGGTGCTTTTAAAGAAGCATTTGAAACTATCTCCTGCAGGAGAGTTAACTCTGCAGGGAAAATTATACAGGACAGGGAAAAGTGGCTTCCCAACTTCTATGGGATGAGTGAACCAGGGAGGGCACAGGATGGTTGGGGAGGTCATGAAAGGCCTGCATCTCTCTGAAAATCTTCCAGAAACCCTACATCCCACCACTATCCTAGGCTCACACATGAGTTTCAGCAAAGTCTGCCACCTACTGGGGTCCCTGCAAGCTAAACCTGGAGTGGAGAACTGGGGAAAACACTTCAGGGAAGGGGGAGACACAAGTCCCCAGGACCAGGCCTGTCATCTGTTCCTTTGGCTCTGACTACCAGGTGTCCCCTAGTGCAGGGCTTGGTGAGCCCAGATCTCAAAAGTCTTTGGCCAAAGATGTTAGGGCAGGGTAGGGCAGGGCACAAGGCAGGGCTGCGCCCGGGCAGGCACAGGGCAGGACAGGGCACCAGGGCAGGGCAGGGCACAGGACAGGGCACAGGGCAAGGCAGGGCAGGGCAGGCCACAGGGCAGGGCACAAGGCAGGGAACAGGGCACAGGGCACAGGGCAGGGCAGGGCAGAGCATGGCAGGACTCAGGGCAAGGCACGGCACAGGGCGGGTCACAGGGCAGGGCACAGGGCCAGGCACAGGGCAAAGGGCACAGGGGGTGGGCAGGGCATGGCAGGGCATGGAGCATGGCAGGGCCCGGAAGGGCAGGGCACAAGGCAGAGCACAGGGCAGGGCAGGGCACAGGTCAATGAACAGGGCAGGGATATGCAGAGGGCAGGCACAGGGCAGGCACAGGGCAGGCCAGGGCTCAGGACAGGGCACAGGGCAGGGCACAGGGCAGGACACAGGGCAAGGCATAGGGCAGGGCAGGGCACATGCTAGGGCAGGGCACATGGTAGGGCATTGTATAGGGCAGGGCACAGGGCACAGGGCAGGGCAGGGCAGGGCAGGGCACAGCAGGACTCAGGGCAAGGCACGGCACCTGAAAGGTGAAGAAAGTTAAGAAGGGCACTCACTGACTTGGATACAGAAAGGAGTTCCCTGTACACAGTGTGCTTGAACTGAGGGCCTTGCACAAGATCAGCAGGGGCACCACCACTGAGACACCCCCATTCCCTCATTGGAGATTCTAGGCAAGGGCTCTCTTCTTGATCCACGCCTCCAGCTCTCCTGACATCTACATGAATTATAACTGCTAATGCAGTGTAAATGACAGCTGCGCTGAAGGAATCATGAGAATAACAACTGTAAACGTTCCACCATGAATACAATTTGTGGAAAGAGGTTATTGGCAGCCAACAGGAGGGCTCTACAGTTAAAGGGGCTTGCTGTCAAGTCTGATGAGCTTGACTCAATCCCCAGGACCCACGTGGTAAAAAGGAGAGAACCAAGAGTCAAGCTGTTCTCTGGCTTCCACTCCTGGGCTTACATGTATGTGTGTATGTGTGTATGCATGTATGTGTGTATGTGTGTATGTGTGTATGTGTGTATATATATGTGTGTGTATGTGTGTATGCATGTATGTGTGTATATATGTGTATGTGTGTGTGCACATGAATGTGTATATACATGTGTTTGCATGTGTTTGCATGTATTCGTATTTGTGTATATGTACGAATATATGTGTGTGTATGCATGTATGGACACACAAACACGCACAATGTTAAAACATAAAAAGCTCCTTGGACAGTCTATGATACATGGATAAGTGGTGACCATACGGGGGAAACACGTATCCATGTAAGCACACCTGTTCACATGCGCTGAGCAATGCCCAGCCTGGTCTTGAGCTCACTACCTGCCCAACGATGAATTTCTGCCCACCTGGTCTTCTCAGAGCCAGGCGACGATTGTTCCTGCCATTCCAGTTCTGTTCCCGTTTCTCATGCCACAAACCTTCTAGCTTGAATCTCACCTACTGACGCAGGAACCTAACAGCCTCCAACCCAGTGAAGTAAGTAAACTTCTTCCTGACATCCTCAGGCTTGGTGTCCCCCATGAGTCACAGGGAGGAAGGATGGCATGCACCAAGGAGAAGGGCCATGGGCAAGGAAGACAAGAAACATAAGTCAGTCATCACTGACACCAGCAAAGTGTGTGCTTTAGAGATGGCTCTGCTCACTCTTGTCCCAGTGGCAGGACTTAAGAGTGATGCATACCTGTCACCCAGCACTCAGAGAAGTCTGAGGCACAAGAACCAGGAGTTCATGGCCATCTTAACTAATGGTGAGATCAAAGCCAGCCTGGGCTGCATGAGACTCAGTCTCAAAGCAGGCAAGGAGAAACTTTCTATATTTGAGCAAGGAAGCTGGAATCCTCCTGGATTCTAAACTTTCGATGCAATACAGAAAGATGCTAGGGCTAGTGTGGGAGAAAGTAGGAGACAGAGAAGCCAGGTTAACCCTCACTAATCTCCTCATGCTGTGTGAGCAATGAGGAGAAGGTGCCCTATACACTGTGGACAGGATGGTCTCTCAGACGGTTCAGAAAGCAATGGCGGCCTCCAGCAATTCTCCACTTGGGTGTGATTTGAGTCTTATACATGTGTGTTTACAAGCCAAAACATAAAATCCATAGGTGACTGTGTAAATTCAACATGGCACAGCCATGTGCTGGAATATTATTCAGCCTTACATAGGAATGGGATTCTGACCCTTGAACAGGAATGAGAATGGTAGCCATTCTCCTAAGTCAGACCTCCAGGCAGTGCAAAGACAAACTAACACTGTATGACACCACTGACTGAGGGCTGGAGTGTCACCAGTTATATAAAGACAGAAAGCAGGAAGGTTTACAGAGCCCCAGGGGTGACATGGAGTGGGGAGGTTGGAGGGTAGGTGTGTAAGTGGGACTGAGGCTCAGAGGAATCAGACATGGCTGCAGAATATGCATGTGGCTGCCTCCCATACCTGTGAGTCCTGCCTCCTCAGAAAGGCAAATACAGCAAAAGAAATGAACAGAGGGGACAGGCTCTGACCTGTAGACACACACAAATGACGTGACAGAATGTGCACACTGATGCCTTGCTGCAGGAGCAGTTGAGCATCCAGAAGGGTTGAAAGAGGCTGGAAGGGCTGAGCATGGCACTGAGTTCAAGGACATAGCTTTAGGTCCTGGGGAACTTATGGTGCCCAGGCCCCATCCTGCTGATACTGAGGGACACAGCTGACATTCAGGGTGATGGCTGGGCTGGGCTGGGGAATAGGTGTCCACTCTCACCTGCCTCAGCTTGAAGGTGTGCTGGGTGAAGTAGGACTGCAACTGCTTGTTGGTGTAGTTGATGCAAATCTGCTCGAAGCTATTCTGTTCAAAGTCCTCAAATCTGAATATGGCCAAGACACCAATAGGCAAGCACTGGGAGACAAGGTTTGGTTATAGGCAGGGTCTCCTGGGAAGACTAGCCCTCCTGAGAGGGGTTGCAGAAGAGGGGGTGTGTTTTCCTAACCTGTTTGGTACCCAGTGCTTTTTTGCCAAGGGTTCCTTTGTTACTTCTTGATGGAACCAGGCCTGCACATATCCAGTAAGCATTGGGGTGGAACCTAGGCTTGGTGCCCACATGCTGGCATGGCTGAGGGTGAAGCCTAGCCTATCACACTTCCAGACACCGAGTGCAGATGCCTGGGTTCCTATAGAATGGCGGTTCTTACCCTTCCTAACACTGTGACTCTTTATTTCAGTTCCTCATGTCGTTGTCATCCCAACATAAACTTATTGGAGAGCTACTTCATGAGTGTGACTTTGTTACTGTGAGGAACTGTAATGTAAATGTCTGGTGTGCAGGAGCTATGATGCAGAACCCACAGATTGAGAGCAGCTGCTGTAGAGGATCAGAGTCCTCTGCCAGCCCTGGTGTTTGCAGAGATCCCCTGGGTTCCTAGTCTCCATGGCTTTTCCCAAGGACAGGGTTTATTCTTGGCCGTCTCAGGGCCCGGGCCCTCACAGAAACAGCCTCTTCCATGTCCTTCTTGTTGAGGAGGGTGTGGTTGGTCCTCAGCACAGTCCAGTCAAACAGGGCGCTGTATAGACACTTGGCCAGGGAGTCTCCTGCAGTTATGGCCTCTGGACAGAGGGGTTTCTTACCTGGGGTGGGGCAACCATGTCAGGTACAGGCAGTGATGCTCAGAGTCAAGACCTCGTTTTGTCTTATTTTCATAGACAAAGTTGCCCAGGCTGGCCTCGAACTTGCCGTGTAGCCAAGGATATTAAACAACTGATCCTACTGCCTCTACCCCCCATGGGCTGGGATTGCAGATGAATGTCACCACAGCTGGCTTGTCACAGATGCTATAGGGCTCTAAGTCAGGGGCCTCATGTTCAGGTGTGGTATGACTGTGCCATCCCCACATCTCAACCAGGGTTTTCACCTTTCTCCTGCTGAAGTCTGCTTAATCCTACCCTGGCCCCAGGACACAGCAGCTGTGGGAGAATCAAAGCCTGGGGCTTCAGCACAGCATGGGTACACAGCATGGCATGCAGCCTACACGGCTGTGAAAAAACCAAGGAAGTGCTTCTCAGCTCACCCCCTGCAGGAGTGTCTAGTCCATCTTTCTCCCCATGGACGCAGATATCTGCTTCCAACTGCCAGACATGTCCCTCTGGTTTTGACTTTCCTGGATGCCATGGCAATGCTACCATACAGAATGCTGCCTCTACTGGGAACACTCGATTACACAACCTCTCTGGGGGATATCTGAGCCAATCTGGGGATTGGGTGCACTGCAGAGAGGTCAAGTCATGTCCTGAAGTAACTTGTCCCACAAAGGCTCACTGTTCAGGGACTTGGCTGGAAAAGTAAGCTTATTCCCCTGGGCAGGGTCCCCATAGGGAATGTCCCACACCCTGCTATCAGGTCTATTCCTGGTGCCATCCAAATTCAATTTGCAAGCCCCAATGCTCTGGAAGTGTCAAGAGCTAACAGGAATGTACCAGGAAGTGCACACCACAGCAAAGGGAGAGGATGGCACAGAGACTTATGCTATGGGTTAAGGGGCACGGGAAGGCCACCTACAGCACAGGGGTCAGTCACCTCTTTCACAAACAAGGCAAATTGTCAATGCTCTCAGCATGGGAGCCTGAGGGGCTTGGTGGCTCCTAAGCCCTGCAGCTGCAGCCAGAAGCAGCAGTGAACAGGATGTAAATGCTGAGTATGGCGATGTCAATAAAACTTTATTTACAAAACCAAATCGGTGGTGGTGGTGGTGGTGGTGGTGGTGGCGGCAGACTGGTTCATTTCAAAGCAAGCTGGAGTAGCATGGCCACTGAGCATCAGGAAACACAGAGAGGAATGTGACCCGACCCAGGGCTCCCAACACACTAGACATTGACCTTTGACACCGGAACGGGGTCCCTGAAGGCAAGTCAGGACAGTCAGATAAGGTAAGTATATTTTATTACAAGGAAATGGGACAAGATAAATCTTCTCTTCATCTCGCTATGCTTAAGCATCTTTTAAAAGTGCAGGGAAGTCATGTCTCTCAGTCTGGTTTAGAAAAGTGTTTAGAGACAGCAAGAGAGTACACTCCATGGTTCCCTGACAAGGGTTCCAGGGATTCTGGTATCTGGGTCAAAGTGAAAGCTAAGGTGGAAAAGGCTGTCAGGCAGGGCAAAAAGATTCCAATTCCTGGTCTCTTTGGGCTGTTATTTTTACTGTGTTCAAGGCCATGAATGCAGACAGGGTAATAATGAATATAGAACAAGAAGCTACAGCTTCATTAAGACGAAAGCGAAAGTAAAAGTTTTGCTGTCTGCACCACTGCCTGAAGCAGTTTTTTCTAAGTCGTTTCCCGAGGATGACATATTAAGGATTAGATTCAGAGGACGACAATGATGAATTCACCTGCTTTTTCTTTTCCTATAATTAGGCCAGCATCAGTTCAAGGTGTGGCCCAACCGACTTAGTGTAAAGGATGATACCAGTTGGTTGAAAAAGGTAGTAGTGGGTTGGGGATTTAGCTCAGTGGTAGAGCGCTTGCTAGGGTTCGGTCCCCAGCTCCGGAAAAAAAAAAAAGAAAGAAAGAAAAAGTTAGTAGCTTTCTATGAACAATACATTAATTTTTTATGTATACTAAAATTAACGTTGGAAAGAACAGTGGTAGGAAAGGAAGCTGGAGGACAAATGCTGAAAATGCTTGCTTTTGAAAATGCTAATAAAGAGTACAGGAGAGCATTATTACCTATAAAGGAGACTGGGGATATCAATGCTTATACGATGGCATGCAAGGATATCTTTCCTGAAAATGGAAAGATGCAAATTTGTACCCTGGATTGACCCAGATAGAGTTATTAAATTATATGTTTAAATACTCTTGAATATCCTACAGGCACTTTTGCTCAGGATGAGTTGCCTTTAGAATGGATATATATTAAATATAACTTTAACAAAACATTAACAACTTATGAGGAACAAAGTTCTTTAATTATTGAGCAAGGCATACAAAGACCTGTTACACTGTGGGGATATGATTGTGCTGCTATTGTTTTCCCATTAAGCAAAAATAAAGTGGAATATTTAATGCAGACGTCTGAGGTTTTTCAATTAACCATGATTTCTTACCCTGGAAATATTGAATTTCATTTTCCCCATAGTAAATTCTGGGATTGCTTTAGAAAACAAAAAAAATTTTTGATAAATACACTAATTTCTGTTGATCCATTACCATCTGCTGTTACTGTGTTTACAGATGGCTCTAAGACCAAGCGGCTTATTGGACCAAAGATAAATTTTGGGGACAAGAATCTTCTTTTGGGTCAGTACAACAAAATGAAGTATTAGCGGTAATTAATGTATTGCCGGATTTTACTCATGATGTAAAAATATTATAGCCGAGTCAGCTTATGTTGTAGGAGTAGTACAGAATATTGCAACTGCTGTTGTTTCTACATCTAAGCCTATATTAAATGTTATTCTCACATATTAAAGGACTATTGTTATTCTGAAACTCTAGAATATTTATTACACATATTAGATCACATTCAAGATTGCCACCATCTTTAACACATGGCAATCATATGGTAGATCAATTAGTGGCATTTGCTACCCCAGAAGAAAACAGTCATAATCATGCCAATACAGGATATTTGCATATTAAATATAAGGTTCTCTATTCTGAAGCCAAACAAATTATTGCTAATTGTCCTATTTGTAAGCCTTCACTTATAAAATGTATTCCATCTGAAATTAATCCCAGAAGGATGCAACCTAATACATCGTGGCAGATGGATGGAACCCATATTTCTGAGTTTGGTCGCCTTTCCTAGATACATGTAAGCATAGATAATTTTTCAAAATTTGTATGGGCTACACCATTGCCAGGAGTACGCACTGCTCATGTTATACAGCATCTATTGGAAACTTCTGCTGTTATGGGACCGCCTTCTAAAATTAAAACTGATAATGGACCAACATATATTTCTTATCAATTTAAACAATTTTGTCGGCTCTTCCAGGAAAATGGCGACTCCTGCACGTGCTCCAGAGTTGCTGCCTTCCAAGGAGCCTGAGACCTCCATGGGCCCGGCTGGGGAACCCTGCCTGTGGGGCCACCCTCAGCCCATGCATAATGTGCTCCCTGCCCCTCGGCTTCGTGCCCCCAGTTCCTGAAAACTTGGGGCGGCAGAGATTGGCAGAGCTGCAGGAGAGGTTGAGGCACCAGGAGAGACTTTTGCGCAAAGAAAAATTCATTTGCAAATTGCCCGACAAAGGTAAACAGATCTCAGACACCACTGCCAAACTGAAAGCTGCCATTTCAGAAAGCGAAGAGGTCAGAGGGAGAACTGAACTATTTCATCCTGTTAGTGTTGATTGTAAGCTAAGGCATAAAGCAACCACAAGAGTTGATACCGACATAGACAAGGCCCAGAATTCTGACCTGATGCTTGATACTTCATCATTAGTTCGTCAGTAGACATTGAATCATCTAAAACAACCTCAGAAATACAGGGGCCTACACAGCTCACCCACAGAGGCAATGAAGAGACTTTGGAGACTGGCTGCACAGTGAATACCAGCCTGTCTGTCCGCATCACAGCCCAGGCTCCCTCATCTGAAGTTAATGAACATCTCCCCCAGCATTCAAGTCAAGCGGAAGAGGTTTCCAGCAGCGTCGACAGTCTGTTTATCACTAAATTGCAAAAGATCACAACTGCAGACCAGACTGAACCCTCAGAAGAAAACACTAGCACTGAGAACTTTCCAGAACTGCAGAGTGAGACTCCTAAGAAGCCTCATTACATAAAAGTGCTAGAAATGCGAGCTAGAAACCCAGTGCCTCCTCTTCATAAGATTAAGACCAATGTGTTACCCACACAACAGAGTGACTCACCAAGTCATTGTCAGAGGGGTCAGTCTCCTGCCTCCTCAGAAGAGCAGCGACGCAGGGCTAGGCAGCATCTTGATGATGTCACAGCAGCTCGCCTTCTTCCGCTCCACCACCTGCCTGCACAGCTGCTCTCCATAGAAGAGTCCCTGGCTCTGCAGAAAGAGCAGAAGCAGAATTATGAGGAGATGCGGGCAAAGCTCGCAGCACAGAAACTAGCCGAGTGACTGAATATTACAATGCAGAGCTACAATCCAGAAGGGGAGTCTTCAGGGAGATACCGAGAAGTGAGGGATGAAGATGATGCCCAGTCCTCGGATGAATGCTGAAAATGAGCGCTGGGAGATCCCGGGAGTTGACTGTTGAGCTTACATTGTCTCATCGAACTTCCTAACAAGTACCAAGACAGTGTCAGACCTTGTTGAGGGACAGCAGATTTTTAAGTTACACAAAGGTAGCTACAAAATAAGAACCCAGTTTGTCTTTCAGAAGATGATCTTCACATGCTTGAACAGTTCAATATTTGAACATTGGGTTTGGCCGTATTGTGTTACAGTTTTGCAGTATATTGTGCATTGGTCTGATATTTTTAGTGTGAATAGAACACACGTTTTCTTTAAGATATCTGCTTTTTCCTTCTTTGTATTCTTATCAGATAGCACTGCTTACACCCCTTCTGGTGAAATACTTTGTTATCCCAGGCACCTAAAGTGAATTAGGAAGGCCTGGTCCCCTCACTCGAGAAATGAGGGGAGCAGTCTAAAGAATGGTACTCATGCTTTCATGAACACGTTCCTGAGACGCTGGATGTGAAATGCCGCACACAACACTCGGGAACCACAACCACTGTGTCTGCTGCTCTGTCCTCTCTTGGGGCGACTGCTGTCACCTGTGATGAGGTTAAGGAGCACTTGGAAGAAGTGCTGGGTGGGGAGGGTCTTCTGAGCTGGTGTGGGGAGCTGCTCCTGGCTGCCCTAGGCTTGAACTCATTGCCATCTGGGATGATAGGTCCCTGTACAGGACACTCGTGCTTGGTAACGAAACCGGTGGTTTTCTAAGAGTTACAGTTGAATTGTCAGTATATTGCATTTTCCCTCGTTAAACCCACAGAGGTGTTTACAGGCTGCAGAAACCTCAGTCCTGTATGTGCACATTTGTGCTGTTTAAAATGATTATATGATCATTTTCAGCAAAGATAACAATGTTGTCAAAAAGCCTTTGTCTATTATGTGGAACTTGTAAAGGAGAAATAAAATACCAATCAGAGCAAAAAAAAAAACCATTTTGTCAATGATATCATATTGTACATATTACTGGTATAGAATACCATCCACAAGGACAAGCTTTTGTTGAAAGAGTTCACCATACCCTGAAATGACAAATTATAAAATTAAAAAGGAGGAAAAGAGATGACCTTACACAGCCTGAATGGAGTTGGCATACCAGTCCCAGAGTAATATTGGCATAAGCATTATTTTTTATTGATCTTCTTAATTTACCACAAGGTGAAGTTATATGCAGAGCAGATAGACTATTGGACTTCTCCCTGAAGGCATGGAACAGACAATATGGATAAAAATTGCCCGAGATGCTGAGTGACAGGAAGGGACCTTACTGTATGTAGGGGAGAGAATTTTGTCTCCTTACAGGATGGGGGACAATTCTGGTTACCCGGGAGACGGATCCAAGCACAGAATGATAAGAACCGCTCCCTACACTCAGAGGAATCCAGTTAAACCAGCTACATTTTCTCCTGATGGATGTTCTCCGGAGATGAAGGAGGTGTCCTCCATTACTGAGGCCCTGGCTTCTCTTTGTGTCGCCAAACGACAACGGAGAAGGATCGATGCAGTGACAACCCCATTACCTAGGTGAAGCGATTAAGCACTGAAAGGAAAACTATGTTGTCTCCTACAGGAAAGTCCTTTACTGCTGAGCACGTATTTTTAGCAGTGTGTGCTTTACTCACGGTTTCTTCTGTTGCGGCCAATGCGAGTTATCAGGCTTATATTCCTTATCCACCTTTATTTGAACCTGCTACTTGGCGGGGAAACAGATGTGGTTTTATACACCACCCCAAGCATTTTATCATCTCTTTGGAATAATTTGACCTTTTGAATAGACGTGATGGAGCTTTGTATAATTTTCCTTATGCTGGATTAAAGATGCCTTTGTGTTTAGGAAAGAGACCAGGCCTACAAATGGGTTATTAAAATTGGCGATTACCAGGAATAATTGTTACAGGCTCCAGGATTGACAGCTTGGTCTATAACCAAATTGGAATAACATTACATTTGTTAGGGAGCCAGTATATCCTATTTGTGCTTGGTTTACTTATGTAGGCTTAAAATATCTCCCATGCAATTGGAAATATTGCCCTGGCATGTTTGGAAAAATTATTCAAGATAAATGAATAAATTGGGATCCTTATGGCCAATTATTAATACATGTTCAGAATGGAATGTTACCACTTGTGATTTGTCAAATGTTACCAGGATGAACTGAGAGGAGAATGAACGCCTTAATGGATCCTTGCTGATGGAATGTGGAGATGGAGGCCTTGCTGATAATCGACTGGCCTCTGTGGAAGATCCTACTGCTTTTCAAGCTCATTTGTGGAAGACTGTCACTGCATTAAAAGAAGATGTGCTTGCTAATGGAAGCTTTTCTGGGCCTGCTCAATCTGCCTCTCAGTATAATTTTACAACATTTAAGAAAGAAAAGGTTACTACTTGTATTCCTATGCCATATTTCTTTTTAATAGGTAGATTTAATTTTGCTAATGGATTTGCTTGTACTGTCATTAGTATTCATGTATTAATTCATCTATTCAGTTTAATATAAATCAATATTCTATTATGATATTCAGCAAAAATTATATGTATGGATGCCTGTTAATTTGGGACATCATTGTTCTCAAGATCCTCTTAATTATATGATTATTGAATTTTTTAATAATGAGGAGAAGTAAAAGAATTATTGGAGTCATTGTAGCTACTATTTTAAGCCTTATTTCTGTTGCTACTTTGGCAGCGGTTTCCAGCATAGCATTAAAAACATCTATTGAGACAAAGCATTTTGTTGAAGACTGGCATAAAGATTCACATGAGTTATGGATAGAGCAAACTAAAATTGATACTAGACTTCAACATCAAGTAGATGTTTCAAAACAAACAGTAGAATGGTTGGGTCGAAAGATGTTATTTATTGAAAAATATGAGGATTTAAGATATAATTGAAATCCTACTACTTTTGTGTTAATAAATATATGGATAATGATACAGAACATGATTGGACGTTAATTCAAGCCTATTTAGAAGGTAATGAAAGTGCTACAAAAGTAATTAATGCCTTGAAATACGATGCTCGAATATCTTTTGGTAAACAGCTAGAAGATACTACCCCTATGGAAATAGCTAAATTATTGGCTGATCAATTGACAGGATTAGATCCCAAGGCTTGGCTTCAAAGGATTTTCCATAGCTTGGGAGGAGCTAGTTTTGCCATAATCTTATGTACATTATGTATTATGTTGCTTTATTTTTACATGATTAAACCCCTACAAGGACTTTAGCTATGTTATGGAAAGTGTTTCTTTTAAAACAAAAGAAAAAAGAAGGAATTATTAAGACATAGAGATGCAGCTCCCAGGCAGGGTCAAGAAAGGCCTGGTGACAGATACAAGTAGGGACTGGAATGCCACCCTGGAGAAGAAAATGTTTTTTCACTTGGCCTTAAGCTATGTTCTGCTATGTCCTGTTTCTGTGGAAGCGGTTCTAACGCTCTCTCGGTAATGGTGAGTATATTTTGACTATAATAAGATAGGTGATTTGTTATATGAATATTTTGAGAAGAAGCCTTTGTTTATTCGTATTTCTTTGTTTAGCCTTGCCTCAGTTGTTCCTGGTATCCTGGGAATAATGATCTTATAGTATCTTGACAAAATGAAAAGTGTAGTAATGCACATTTCCAGCTATATAGGGATTAATAAAACTTGCAACTGTGTGCAGTTGCTTCTGCCTTTCCTCTGCACCCCCTAAGTCCTGGTGGTATACGACCATACCCAGGGCCCCCAATGCACTAGACATTGACAATGGGTCACCCCACAAAAAACAAAACAAAACAAACAAACAAACAAAAAACAGAAGCATCTACCTTAGTTAAAAATGGATATTTTATTGAATGCACACACTACACTGATTGATCACATCCATGTAACTACTGAAGCTTTTTCTGCTCTCTGTAGTGGTGATGACGTCAAAATCTTACTGAAAACCATGCACACCCAGTTTAGGTTGTATAAAAGTAGCCCACGATTTCAGTGTTCCCTACAAGGTCCCATGGGAGAGTAGTAGCATGAGTCTGCATGCACCTCGACACATTTCACTAGTGACTACACACATAAACACACACACACACACACACACACACACACTTCACTGACATGGTGCACATTCTTTGCACACAAAGAAGAAAGTGGGCAGTAATGAAAACACACCAATGGAATTGATGGAGGGAGTTGTGGGGAAGCTGGGGCTTAGAATTACTTAAAGGCCCTATGCAGGCTCTCCTTTCGTTGAAAGAGAAACTTCAAGTGCAATGTGGTTCTTTATTTTCTTTCTCTAAAGCACAGAGGGCTAGGGTGGAACATAGGGCTTTGAGCATGTTCGGCAAGTATAGTCACACTGAATCAAATCCTAGGGCTGAAACCCTATTAATCTTCTACAAAATTACAGAGCAGCCTGGATGAAGACTCTCAGCTGAAAAGGTGGACATCTCAAGACAGGCACTGAACAATGGCTGACAGACTTGACTGAAGAGTGGTAATGTTTTGATATCTCATAGGAAAAGAAGGCCCCTCATACCACACTGTACTCTAAGGACAGTTTCTTCAGGTTAGGCATGACATGAACTATTGTCTCATGTCACAGATGTCAGTACAAAGTATCCAAGGTGTTGTATGCCAATGGTAGCATTAACAGAACAAAGCACACAGTGTCATGAAGACATAAATTATGAGTTTGTGTAGCAAGACCCAGGCCTCTTCCAGGTTCTTAGATAGTAACGGAGAACCTCAAATACGGTAGTGATGTGATAGTGTGGTGTGAATCTAGTTACAACTAGCTTCTATTGTGACACAGATGACTCTTTTTGTGTCATGTTCAGCTTATAATTGATGACTAGACCTAAGCATGAGAATAACCAAATACTACATTGCTTCTCTAGCTACTGAGCTTTTAAAAGCCCTGGTGTGACAGCAAGCTTTTGTGGACATTGTGGATTGGTCCTTCTGTACTTTAACCCTCTGAGTCACCTCCACTCTCAGGAAGTTAGTTCAATTCCATAAATTGGAAATCAGTCACCTGGAAAAAATACATTCTCAATACGATCCCAGATTGGACATGGAAAAAACTGTAGCTTGAACTGTCCCACCTAGGTTCTGGGCTTGCACAGGCCTGCTCTCCAAAAGAAACCTGTATTCACAGCATCAGGCTACATTCACTATGGATGCTCTTGAGGATCCTCCCTAAATGACTCAGATTAAAATAATTTTCTTGCTAACACTCAAAATATTCATTATGCCAATCTGGCCTACAGGAAGCTAGTTTCTATTCTGTATTTTATCAGGTGAATAGTATATATGGTCATCATTGATAACAGCTGAAAGATCTGCTCTAATATGGAAACTAAGTGATCCTGGAAGATGATCCTGACCCACAATGAGCAGTGGGAACACCAGAGCCCTGTAGGGATGTCTGGCAACCTAACACATTGAGCGTGCATGGTTTAGTAAGTTCCCAGTGAATACATATCTCCTGAGATCTCTCTATTTAATGGGAGGTGATCCTGTCCACCTAATACAGCACATCATATGGAATAACAAAAGCCACCTGCAGGAGCTGTGATGATGACTCACAGGTTAGAGCATCTGCTTCTCTCTCTGAAGAACCACATGGACCCTAACAATTGGGTAAAGCATGTCAGTGATTACATCATACAGTGTGTGTCTGAGCAACAGCCACATTATCCACACAAAAGACACTATCACACTGGGTACCCCTTGGTGACTTTGAATTCACTTATTAGCTCAGGCTCCATGGAACATGCAGAGATCCATCTCCAGCTGTCAGTTCTAAGTCCACATGAGGGGACAGAACCCTTGAGTAAGAATGATGGTCTTAAGAGTCAAGAGATAGAATTCAATTTTTATTCATAACGAATATATTTTTACAATAAAACAGGATTAAAATGAATAAATAAAAATATTTAAAAATATTTGAAAGTGAAAAATAGTAACAAGAACATATAAATATGAAACAACAAAAAGAAAACTTCAATTAAAATCATAACAAAAATATTTCTAAACAGCATATTCTTAACATTTAGAAGCACAGATGTATTGCTGTTTCTCCTCTAGCACACATAATGAAAGGCAGTCCCCCAAGTTGTCTCTCAAGTGGTGTTTTCTGAAGAAGAAATTGAGTAAGACCTCAATCAGTCAGGCTGGCTTAGTGTTATATAAATTTAGGGTCTCTAAGAAATGACAAATTAACTATGAGGAAGAATACTCATCCAAAAAATGTCACCGTTCAGGATGTTTGTCATCAGGGACTCCTGAGAAAGCAACTTATTCTTCAGGAAGCTCTCTTACTGGTGTGTGTCCAATTCTAGCTCTCTTGCACTTTCTGAGACCTGGGAGAGGAAGGCAGTTATTCAGACACTGATTTGGTGGGGAAATGCAAGCCAGCTGTCAGAATGCTGCCTTCTACCACCTCACTTCTATTGGACAGTCGACATGGACCTTTTAACTGATATCATTGTTGCCAACTCTGCAGGCAGGGCAAAATCTCCAGCAAGCCTCACTGTAATGTGGGCTGCCAATCTGGGACCCAGACTTATACCAGAGCAAACCAAGAACAGGGCAATGGGAAGAGACCTCATTGGGTTGTAGGAAGAAAGGAGACGTCCATATGTCACCAAGGTTAAAACCAATGACAAGTTCTACTTTGACATTTGCACTTGGTTCTTATCCCTGAAAGGTGCTTCCTACACAAGAAGTCACATGACCACAGGGTGTCATTTGTCAAAGATCCAAGAACTTGTTCAAAACTCTACATAGCATCCAATCTATCATGTGGATATGCAATAATGTGATATGTTATTCATCTGTCACTATTTCTATACTGCAGCTTCAAAAAGAGCAGCAAAATATACTTGCAAAATAATTCAGTTTCTGAAAAGTGGTTAACTTCCCAGAATACTTGTGCATAGGCAGAGCAATGAACAATTCTGTTACATGAGGTGGTTGGCTGGTTGGGAGTGTAAATTAGAAAGGTGGTAGGAGAAAGCAAAGATGAATCAAATTGGCAAATTTTATCAGATATTGTTAAGATAACACAGCTGCTGGCCCCTACCAGATGATGCTGGGTCTGGAGGTTGCTGGTCTTTATCTTTCTTGTTGAAGTCAACCAAATATTTCTGGTGCAGTGCACAATCAAGATGTACCTCCTTGCTCTCCTGCTTCAGTGGGAGCAACTTCTTCCTACATGTGTTCTCCATCAGGAGCTGGTTGAGCAGGTTTCTGGAAATACAGTCTGCATAGTAAGATCATGCTGCCCCTTTCTCCCATTACTACTCCTAAGTCCCACTAACTCTACCAGGTCCCAGATACCCATGAAGACTTAATAAAATACATCTCAATACATATAATGCTGCTGCACAAACCACAAAGAGTTAATTCAGGGAAGAATAAAATGTTTGTTTGGCCCGAGCACCAATTAGTGTCCACATCTCTCAAAAAGAACATGGATCTACAACTAATCATGAAAGCCAAGTGCATGGGGGCAACATCAATTTGTAGTGGGCCAAAACCCTGAAAGGAGGTCAGTAGAATCAAGAGAAGGTCATCCTAATCATGTGGTCCATGCACTTAGTTTCGTAAAACCTGGTATGACACCATAGGTCCAGGTCAGCCTAATCACTTTCTGCTGACTTCAATCAGTACTGTTCTATCTGGAGCCTTCTGAAGATGCCTAGACAATCCTGGGATGATTAACACTCTTTTGTGGAACTGAAAACTGAGTCCTAATGACCCTGGCACACTGATGTGTAAACAGCACAAGAGATAGAATCATAGCTGAAGACTGTCCAATCCAGAACAAAGAAATCAGAAATGGCCATTCCACAGGTGATAGCCTTTCTGACCAAGACTTACCTAGAGAAGGTCATCTCCTTCTTCAGCTCATGGTTGTTCTCATGGATCTCAGTGTTCTCCATCACTAAGTTGTGCAGAATTGACATGACCACCTCCTCCATTCTCTCCAGATCTTCATAATATGGATTTGGCCTGAAATAGGGCCTGACCCCAAATGATAGAATCCAATGAACATCAGCTTTTAGGAATATATGAACTCAGGGTGGGTCCTGTAATACCCCAGTCCTGGAAGGACACCTTCTGAATTCTACATATTGGGATCTTCACCTTCAGAAATGTGTTTTTCTGTGTCCAGGACACCAGAAGCTCGGCATTCAGATGGAGGGTTCCCTGGCTCCCTTTCTTCAATCAGGAGGAAATCTGCAGTCAAGCCAGTTAAGCTATCAAGAGCCTAGGCCACACCTCTCCATGCTCCCCCACCCCCAACACACCCAGAATCCTGTGATTTCTTTTTCCTGTTTTGATAACAGAACATATACCACACAAAATTATACTTTGCACAACTAATCAAATATACAGACAATTGTGGCCAATAGGCAAAGAACTGTGCTTTTGACAGTTGGGCTCCCAGAACAAAGCATTCACATCACCATGAAAGTGTTACAGGTAAATACTCAGGCCAAGATATTGACCCCTAGAATCCAAGTGTGCAGGGAAATATAAACATATAAAAGTTGTGCATATGCATTTGGATGTATACACACACAGACTCACAGACTGAGACACACCCACAAAAAAAGAGAAATGTAAACAGAGTCAGAGAAAGAGAAAGAGAAATATGGAAACAGAGAGCACTGTGAGAACCAGGAGAAATGCATGCACCATTGCTGTCTCAGAGGGCAAGACACACAGACAATAACAAACAGGCCTGAGCTTGAGACCTTCTAATCAAGCATTGAGATGAACAGTGTGGGACCAGGCCCCTCAGGCTGCTGCCTGGATCTTCCAGCACTCAGTCCCCTGCCTAGCAAGTACAGAGACTCACCATAAACTCACTGCAATTACAATCTTGCAAAGCCACAAGCTGTCAAGGGCTTTCCAAATGCACCTGGAACTCACTCTCCCTGACTTTATCCCTGAATTCTTCATTCAGACAACAAATCCTGCTTTTCAATAAATGGAAGCAGATGAGTCCATTTTCCATCTCGCTCCTCAGGAAGGGTCAGGTTCTGAATCTCCTCTATATGGGAGATGAGGTTTAGCACAGGGTGGTTAGGGAGGCACAGCTTTCTAGAGCCCAAAACCTTAATAGGATAAGATGAAGGTGACCTTGCAGACCCAGGAATGAAACAAGAGCATTTGGAGTGATTCATACCTGTTGTTCATGGATCTCTCTGTCAGAAACCTCAGGCGATCTCTCAGGTCATTTCTCTCCTCGGTAATGAGCTGCAGCTCTTTAATCAGCCTCTCCTTTCCTTCTTGGCCTGCTTCTTACTTAGGTCTGTCCAAGAGGATGATGTTTCTCTCCCAGTGTCTGTAGGTAGAAGAACACAAGTGAACAGACATAGGGAGAATGCAGAGTGTACATAGACCACAGTGAGTCCTAAACAGGAGAACAAGCCTAGAACCCAGTGTCATTGCAAGGAGTTTGGTCTGTGCTTAAGAGACCTCCTGAGTGGATCTCAGTTCTCCCACTACTCTATAGAGACCAAGAGATGTAAGCAGCCAGGTGTTCCCTATGCCGGACATCACGTGCTTACATGTACCACGGAGATGGCTTCTCCAGGATTATTATCAGCTGAACAGGGTACAGCTTGGTTTCAGAACCTGCACCCCTGTGGCTTCAGAACTCAGATGATAAATTCACCATCCACAAAACTTGAGTGATTGGAGACACTCAGATGTCCTACCCTGATACTCTAGGCCAACAACTAGGATTTAAAAAGCATTCCCGGGGAGGACATGGTCAACAGACTTATCAATTCCCCTATTTGAACACCAAATGCCCCAGAAGTGCCAATAGGTTACAGGCTGTACCTTGGTCTACCCATTCCAAATAGTTTTGTTACTGTAGAAAAATGCGTGTAACACACAACCTCTAATATATAAAGCTAACGATGACCCTGCCAGTTAGAAGAAATCAGAGGAGGTCTAAGAACATAAGGTTATTGCCTGGAGCACAATTCTCCCCCTGTTACTCTGTCAGATATCCACTGTATTTAAAGAAGCAATGATAGTGAAGTACATTGCTGCCCTGTCTAAACTCAGAAAAGGTGGACCCTCCATGACTCCTGATGGTGTTATTATATCAATGTAACATAGCAAATGAACTGTGAAAGTAAAGGCCAGAAGTTCACAGTACAATAGCATTGACCTTACCATATCCTCCCTGTGGGGATGGGTAAACCAAAGTTCTGAATTCCTTGACCCTCAGGAATTGTGATATTCGTGGAAAATCAATTCCTTTTTAGCTGTTCTGGTTGTTGTGGCCCATTGCTAGAAAGGTCAGCTTAAGCCTGCAGCCCCCCTGACAGGAAGCTCAACATACACTGCCCAGAACGTACTCCACATTCCCCAGAAGCCCTGTGGTCCATCATTACTTTGGGACAAAACGCTAGACTCCTTCACTCTAGTTTCTCCACAATCGATGTTCCCCCTCCCAAAACGCTTGAGAAGACGGGAAAACATGTCTTATGGGGTAATCGCCAGACTCAGACTGAGAGAAACTAGGGCACTGGTTGTCACTACAACACTGGTGACATCACAGAGGATGCCAAGAACTCTCTAGGAGACAATAGAATGTCCAAGAAGGGACAGCTGATGTCATGGGGAGCAGACTTTGCCTCCCTGCTAATGATCTCCCTGTATTGAGCATAAGCTGAGGTGCCCTTTCCAGGAGACTTTCCTGGGGAGAGCCACTGAGCACCTCCTGCTTCCAAAGCCAAATTTTCCTCAAGGCTTGATTAGAAAAACCTTAGTAATTCCTATGCATCTAAATGAATGTTTCCTTCCATATCTTGCCCCAAAATGTCTCATCCTAACTCAAATTGTCCTCATTCAACAATGTTAGCCATTAAAACTTCCTGAGATTTCATACCAGCTTGAATATGCAGTCAAAAGTTCTCCTGTCTCATTATGTACGGGTGCTTTAAATCACATCAAGAAACAGTCTGCATGGTAGGTTACAACATGGGTGTGTGTTAGGGGAACACTCATGGAGTCATGTGCTTAGCAATTGACAATTGCCAGAAAATTCCTTAAGAGAAAGAGTTGAAGTCTTATGGTGCTAGGAACAGTGTGGAGACCAGTTGGCAGAGGAAAGTGAAATATTGGAACCACCAGTGAAGGCACCCTGATGCTGCTTGTGGGGTTCTCCTCTCTGCACCAATGTTGCCAAAGGAGCACTGCTCCCAGGCCTGTGTAAGATATACCATGAACTTCTATCAGAAAAATAAAATAGTCAAGAGATATAGGGGGTGCACATAAACCTCTAAAATGAGAGTATAAACATCATTAAGTTGATAGAGCAAGGTCCCAGCACCTGAACTCTGGGAAATGGCCACCCCACCAAACACAAAAGCATCTATCATAGTAAAAAATGAATACATTAACATTAATAAACTAGATAAAATAAGAGAAATTATGGGATCCATCAGATAAGAATTACAGTCACAATATTTAGTCCATTTGTATTTGACAAAATTGGAGATGGTACTTCATTCTCTAAATGATATTAGTCTAAAATTTTGTACCTAAATCACTTTCTATCACTTTTTAAGCTTTTATATCCTCTATCTATCATAACTTGCATTTCTTAGCCATAATATATCCTCTGAGACCAAAAGTACTATTGTTAATTCTAAATAATTTAAGGGTTTATGTCTTTCATTTTATAATTTTACAACTCTTTTGTGGATATATGGTCTTTTTTTTCCTTTTTCTTTTTGTAGCTTGCACTAAAAGAATGTTTTTGCTCTGATTTAGAGAAGGATGCAATGGTGGAGGACAGACCCAAGGGGAGGGTAGATGAATGGAGTTGAGCTGCATGATGTGAGGTTCACAGAGAATAAATAAGTTAAAAAAAATAAGAAATGAGCACAGTGGGGATAAAGCAGTGAATGCTTGGCATGGAGAGGTTTGGCAGTGGACTGGGCATTTTAGGGGTGGGGTGGGATTGGCATGGGTTCTGGAGTAGTAAGGATGGTGTCTGTTCTTATCTTTTAGGGAAACTCCTCCGTCCTCTCCCATCCCTCCCTGCCTCCACCCCCACCTCCAACCACCATAACTGCCTCCTACCACAGCAGCAGCTTCTGGGCACTGGCCTCTTTCTGCTCAAGCTCTTCTATGTGCTCGGGGGTGGTCCATCTTTCAAAAGTCCCAGGCAGTGGTCAGACCACACACACTCTCCTTGCATCCCCATCCTCTGTCAGGACTTATGGTGCTAGAGCGGTTGTCGCAGGAGTTCTGATGCTGCTGTGGACTGTCCATCGAGCCCTGCTTTCTGGGCCTCCCATGTCTACCCTGTTCCTGTCCAGGTTCCTGGCTGTCATATTCCTGCACGATGGTGAACAAGGGTTTTTTTTCTTATTCTCATAACAGGAAAAGGTTAAGACTAAACTATCTAATCTTCAACCCCATCCAAGATCTGAGAAGGAGAAATGTTGCCTGAAGAAAAGGAAATTCAGAGCAAACAGCTTCCAAATCTAAAGAAATGACAGAAATTGTTGGCTACCCTGACACTCAGTCAGCAAACATTCCTGTGTCATTGTGGCATCCACCTTCAACTCACTGGGCCAGGAGCTCTGACTACAATCCTTTGAAGCAGGTCACTTGAAGGACTATCCTATTTTTTTCTCCAAAAACTGGGACAATCGACTTCCCCATGATCCACTTCTCCACAGTCAGGACAGCTTTCTGGCAGCAGTAGAGGTAAGTGGGTAGTATTTCACCCAGTGGCCACTTTGTCACATTTGAAGGAAACTCCAGGTAGGGTTCTTTAGAGCCCATCATCTTCTTCAGAATAGATTGGGGACACTGCCAGGAGTTGAGGTCCCTCTCACTGTGAAAAGCCTTTAACTATTAGGACATCTGAAATGGCAGATTCTTCAGATCTCTAAAGGATTTGAGAACCACCTTTGTTATGGAAAGTCTATCTCAGTGGACAAATGTAGCTTTTTTCAAGGGAGTTACTTCCTGCTTAACTTTAAAAACATACACAGGCAGTTAAATAAAGCTTATTTCTGTACCTAACTAAAGCAGTACCTAACATGACTGGAAGACTGATTGTTTATAGTTGGAAAGTACTAGCTTGCATTCCTTAATGATCCATGGCAGTGTGCAGTAGTAATTTTATAGAATTAGAATTTTATACCACATTGTGAATAAGTTGCATATACTTATATCTTAAACAAGAATTGAATTCTTTATTTTAAATTGTATCATCATTCAAAATCCATGCCATCCGAAAATATTTGAGACTTGGTGTTGCTTTCTAGTATAAAAAGAGGTAGAAAAATCTATGCTTTTGTCATTTTAGCCCCTTTCTCCTGCTTTCCCACAGCATTAGATAGGAGAGAAAAAGGTTTGAGGAGACAAAGAGGAAGGAAGACATCCCTGATTCTAATCTGCTTTACTGTTTCCTCCCTGACCATGGCCAGTAAGAACCTGCAACCAACCCCCTAACTGACAATAAACATCCATAACCCACGGCAGACAAATAAACACCCACCCATCCTTCCTCTTGAGAATGAGGGGGTCATTGTCTTTTAAGTTGTGTGGGGGGTGACAACATGTTTTGGGGACCTTACAACAATTGGGATATTTTCTAAATCCTGGGAGATCTTGCAGTTTCCTATGCGTCCAGGCCCTGGGTGTGGAGGGATTAACTGAAGTCCTGGCTACACGAACATTTGAAAATACAAACACACATTCCTACCATTTGAGGAAGGTCACCCAATATCTACCCTTTGAAGTTTGCTCAAAACAATTAGTCAATTAGTTTCTTTTTTTTTTAAAGATTTATTCATTTATTATATATAAGTACACTGTAGCTGTCTTCAGATACACCAGAAGAGGGCATCAGATCTCTTTACAGATGGTTGTGAGCCACCATGTGGTTGCTGGGAATTGAACTCAGGACCTCTGGAAGAGCAGTCAGTGCTCTTAACCACTGAGCCATCTCTCCAGCCCAGTCAATTAGTTTCTTATTTAGCTTTAAGTAACTTCTTAGTACACAGGCAGAAAGGAGACAGATTGTTTGCCAAAATTATATTAATTGCTTCTAAGCCAGTCAGCAATAGAGTTCCTGTAGTCCTTTGAAGTCTCATCAGAGAGGCTCTATTTTGCACAGTATTTACAATACTTATGTCTCCCATATGGCAAACTAAAACAAACTGTTAAGATCTGCTTAAATAATTCAACAGTTTTCCCAATCCAAAGTCTCCCACCCTCCTCCAAAAAAACAAGAGATTCCTCACAAAAACAACTCCACTCACTCTGGTAGCAGTTTATATATCAGTCACATTTCTGCTACTGCAGAAAAATACCATGACCAAGAACAACTCAAGGAATACAGTTCTTCACATTGTGGTAAGCAACCCCCAACTGCACAATTATTTCGTTGCTAAGTCATAAATGTAAGGTTGCTACTGTTTTGAATTGTAATGTAAATATCCTGTATAAAGTATGTCTTATATGTGATTGCCCCCTGAAGGTGTTGCAACCCACAGGTTGAAAGAAAGGAATTTGTATGTGGTGGTGGGAGGGGGGTTGTGGGTTTTTTGTTTGTTTGTTTGTTTGTTTTTCCTCTTTTTCAAAATCGAGATGCTGATAAGAACATAGGCAAATATCTGGGTCTTCAATTTTATTCCATTAGTCATTGGGTGTGTCCTGATGATATTAACATTCATGTTTTTCTTTTTTACTATTCCCCACATGAACGTGAAGTCATTAAAGGTGATGCCTCCCGCAGTGGTTTACGGTCTTATTATTTAGCAGCATCTGACTCCGCTCCTCATTTGTGCTTTCACATGAGTTTTGAGATTTTTTTTTTCATTCCCATGAAGTTCTGCATTGGAATTATGATGGGATGAATTTAAACCTGTAGATGATTCTGGCAGGATTCAATATGACAATATTAATCATACTGATACAGGAAGATGAGAGGTCTCTTCATCTTTTGGTTTCCTCAATTTTTTCTTATGTTTCTCAATGATTGTTTTTGTAACAAGTCTTCATTTCCTTAGATTTATTACAAGATATCTATTCTGAATTAGTTTGTTTTCTTGGTATATTTGTTGATATTTATTGTTGGTATAGACGAATTCTATTGATTTTAATGGGATTTTAGTGAGAGGGTCCATAAGATATAGGCATTTTCTAGTGGAATCATAGTGGCCTTTATATATGGATCATATCGCCTGCAAATGAGAATGCTCTGACTGCTTTCTTTCATTTTGACATGCCTTTCCATCTCTCTATTGTCATATTGTTTTGGATCTGACTTCACATACTAGTTGAATTAGATGAAATGAATGAACTGTGACTTATACCTGATTTTAGTGAAAATGCATTAAGATTTTCTGGAGTTAGGATGCTTTTGGCCTTGCATATTGCCTTTCTAATGTTAAGGTATGTCTTCTCCATATCCCAGATTCTCCAGGACTTTTTCATGAATCACTGTGAGATTTTGCCAAAGAAATTGTCTGCCTCTAGTGCAGAGATCATGTGTTTCCTGTTCTTGGTTTTATGTGGTGAATTGTTTATTCATTTGTACATGTTGAAACATTCTTGCACCTCTGGAGTTAAGCCAGTGTCATCATGGTAAGTGATACTTTTGGTATATTTCTGAATTATATTTGCCAGTATTTTATTGAGAAATTTTTCATTTAAGTATTCCTTCCAATCTTAATTTCTTTTCCATGCTGCAAAGAGTCACCATGGGCAAGGGAACTTATAGAAGAAAGAGTTTATTGCGGCTTACAGGTTCAAGGATCATAAGTCTTTGATCATTATGCTGGGGTACATGGCAGCAGGTAGGACACCATGTTTCTAGAGATTTACCTGAGAGCTTACATCTTATCTGCAAGTTGGTCACAGAGAAAGTGAGTGTTAACTATAAATGGTATTGAATTTGGAAACCTCAAAGCCCATATCTTATAATTCTTCCCGAACATTTCCACTAACCAGCAACAAACATTCATATATATGAGTTTATGGGGGCCATTATCATTCAAATCACCATATTCCACTCCCAATTCCCCATAGGTTCTTAAACATATCATAATAACAAATACATTAGCTCAGCTTCCAAAAACCCCTGAGTCTTTCAGTCTCTACACAGTTTATCCACAGTGCTTTATGACACTCCAGGCAGTCCCTTAATTATTCCCCCTATGAAATCAAAAGGCAAATTACACACATTCAATGTGTAATGCCAAAAATATATATTATCATTGCAAAGGGAAGTTGGGAATGTGGTGAGCCAGTTCAAGGCATTAACCCAACAGGGCACACTTCAAATTCTCTACTTCTGACGGATGACAAAGGGATTAGATGGGCCCACTCCCATGGCTTTGCTGACTGCAACATAATTCCTAAAACTGTGTTGTATCATATAGGTCTGTGGTGCTTGTATTTTTATTGTCACTCATTTCTAGGAATTTTAAATTTTCCTCTCTTGGCCCTTTCAGTAGTGTGTTGTTTGTGTTGCTTACTTTCTGTGAGTGTGTGTAGGTTCTGTACTTTCAATTGTGTGATACCAGTTTGATTCCTTTGTGCTCAGATAGAATGCATGACACTACTTCAACATTCTTAAATTTCCTGAGCGTTGTTCTGTGTCCTAATCCGTGGTCAATTTTAGAGACAGATCCACAGGCTGATAGAAAATTATGTATAGTTCAGTGTAGTTTGTTAGGTCCATTTGACTGATGATGTCACTTAATTCTGCTCGTCCTGTTTTGATTATTTGCATATGATCTGTCAAGTGGTCAGAATATACTATTAACACCAATCACAACCACTGTTATAGCTAATCTGTAGTTTCATATCTATCTGATAATATGTATTTTTAAATTTAGGAAGTCTGTGTTTAATATGTCTATATTTAGAGTTGTAGTATCTTTTGGTAATTGCAAATAATGAAGTGAATGTCCTTACATGTTGCAAACAGGATTGGTTTGAAATCTATTCTGTCAGCTGGATAGAGAAACCGCATAGAATTGCTATAGGGACTTGTTTCTTAGTTCTGTTTCCCTAGTATATCCTCTATATCTCTCATGATGGTAATCCTGTTTCTGGCTAAGTATAAGTCAGTTTACTGGGGAATTGAGTTTAGTAATATGCAAATGTTATTTAAATCTATGTATTAAATTTTGTCATTTTGTTAATTTTTATGGTTTTTATTGGATACTTTTGATTGACTGTCGTAGTTTTATTAAATTATTTCCTGAGTCCTCTGATATTTTATCCTTCCCTTCAAACTAAAGTATTCCTTTTAGGATCCTGTTTAGTGCTGGCTTAGTGCTTATACATATTTTGTAAATTTATTGATACTATGCCCTTATCAGCACAGTAGCTGGGCAGCTGCCTGCCCTCCATGGTATCAGATCTACTTTCCAAACAATAACGCTCAACTCTTACTGACTGTGTAGCATCTTGGCTGTTCTTTGTTCCACTTGGACAGCCCTCAGGACCAGGCTCTCCTCTCCCTTAACCATGGCTGCTGTCCTCTTCCTCTCTCCTCTCCATCACACACGTTCTTCCTTTATTCTTTGGCAGCTTCTTCTTCCTTCTTCCCTCCCCATGATCCTCTCTAGCAAAGCCCTCAGAAACTCACCTCCCCCATCTCTCTGCTGTGCAGCTGTTGGCTGTGACCATCTTTATAAGCACAATTAGCTAGGATCAGGGTCAAGTTTTTTTGGGGTTAACCAGTCCTGAGTTCTACAAATTAGCATTAAATACAAGCAGAATTAAGTCAATCCACCACAGGGACTTCTTTTGCTTTGCTTTAGCTTAAATTTTATTTTACCTTTTACTTTTTATTTTATTTTTGGCTTTTTAAAACTAATTTGTTATTTTATTTATGTATATTTCAAATGTTCTCCCCCTTTCTGACTCCCCTTATCAAACCTTACATCCCATTACTGCTCACTTTGCTTATATGACAGTGCTCCCCCACTGACACATATCCATTCCCACCTCACACCTCTAGGATCTCCCTTGGTGGGCAACAGACCTCACCAGAGCCAAGGGCCTACCACCCCATTGATGCCGGATAAGTCAATCCTCTTCTACACAGTTACCAAGAATCATAGACCCACCCTTCTATACACTTTGGCTGGAAATTTGGTCACTAGGAGCTGGGGGATTGATGACAGAGGGTCTGGATAGATATTAAAAACCAATGGCTGCTGCTTTCTCTTCTTTTTCTGGTTATATGTGAAATTATGTTTGTGTGCTTCTCTTTTCTGAAATTATTGAGAGTTGATTAATTTCTTGGTTTTTCTTGGGTATAGATTAGCTCATTGTCTTGGAGTTTTCCTCCTATTATCCTCTGTTGTGCTCTCTTAAAGAAAAATATTGTTTAAATTTGATTTTGTCGTGAAATATCTTGGTTTCTCCATTTATGGTGATTGAGAATTATGCTGGGTATAGGATCCTCGGTATGCATTACATCTGCCCAAATTTTTCTGGCTTTTGTAGTCTGTTTGGAAGTCTTGTCTAATCACTTAGGTCTGAAGGTATTTATTACTGGTTATTTATACCTTACCCCTTTTAAAGTTCTTTCTTTGATCTGTGCATTCAGTGTTTTAATTATTATGTGAATGGAGGAATTTTTTCTGGTACAATTCATTTAGCATTCTGTAGGCTTCTTGTACAGTTATGGCATTTTCTTCCTTACCTTATGGAAGTTTTCTGCTATGATTTGTTGAAGATATTTACTGGACCTATGAACTGAAAATCTTAATTCTCTTCTATATCTGTTATCCTTAGTTTGAACTTTTAATTGTGCCCTGAAATTCATGGATGTTTTGGCTTCAAAAAAACCAGGAATGTTTATCTGAGATGGATGTTTCCTGTTTTGTGGGTGACCTCCTTGACCCCAACTCTTCCGTTTAATACCACGTTGGATACTGAGACATGGTCAGGAATAGTGACATCTTGCCATGAACTATATGAAAATAGGGAGATGACTTTATGTGTGTCAAGTATCAGTATTCTCCTGGGTGGTTTTGGTTCCGAGTTGGCCATATGCAACAGTTTCAAAAGCCCAGGTTTGATGTTCCTTGGGATTCCCATGATGATGCACTCAGACCTGACAGAAATCAACCAGAATCCTTGTCAAAGAACTTGATTTATATAATAGAGAGAAAACTAGTAAGTTATGTTACAAAATATTTGATCACACTGTGATCCCTATGAATGTATTATTTACTGAAAAACTATTGTGTGTTTATAGCATCGCCATGGCACAGACATTTAACACAAGAGTTCTTTGTTTACTGTAAACATGGACTTTGTTTCCTTAATGCTAACCTACCACACACCTTTATTGCAAAGCTAAAATCTGTACATAGGTTCAGAGCAGATCAAGGCACAACTTTAAAGGAAATGAAGATAACTAAACCAATGGAAAGTCTTTGGGTTGAAGGATTTTTAGAAAGTATGCAGAGGGAACCACAATGCTCTTCTTCTGGGAGGTCAGTGAATTAGGAAGGACAGTTGGGACTTGACTTCCATATCTGACTCCTGAGACTTCATTCGTAAAATGTCTGGAATTTTGGATTGTAAAACAACACATTGGCTCTGCAGCTTTTGGCAAGGCCATGGACAGAGAGATCACACCAGCTGGGAACAACCTGAAAAGAAGTCAGGTTTTCTTAAGTCACCTGAGAAGTCCTCAAGGAGAGAGGAATGAATGGGCAGCACCATAATAGAAGGCTTTAGGATCTCATATAGGTCTACTCTACATGCCTTGAAAATGGAAGCAGAAAATGAAAAACTAAATGACTTCACAAGAATTACCTCAATTCTGAGTATGATTATTTCGTATTGGCATTTTATACTTGATTCATTTTTTAAAATATTTAAAAAAGAACCTTCTGTTTTAATTCAACGCTCTCTTGGAATCACAAAACCCTTACAACCCCTGTAGGGCGCCTGGCATCTAACACTATGGGGCTAGAGATTCCACTTTTACCTTCGTCACCATCGACAGTTTCCATTTAATCAGCAGGTGTCCATGCCAGGCAGACACTGTGCAGGTTGTATGTTCTGTTAATCTCCACAGCAACCCAATTCAGCAGAAACACCTCCATTTTACAGATGAAGAAACCACAGCTCAAAGCTAACGAGTATCAGGGTCCCCTAAGTCTCACTGGCTGTCACTTAGACCCACATCCTTCTCTGTAAAGGGAAGCCATGGGCCTGATGTGGGCTGTGCAAGCTGACTCTGCTGAGAAGATCAATGCTAGTCTTGAACCTGGGAGAATTTAAGACAAGGTGATCCCACAGACTCCTGGAACAGATTCTGCATCTGGGTTCTAGGGTGTGACACAGTATCCCTTGCTGTGGGTCTCTACTCAGCTGAGGAGTCTGCTCCCATGTGTCAGCTTCTATGGCAGTGGTTCTCAACATGCCTAGTGCTGCAAAACATTAATACAGCTCTTCATGCTGTGATGACTCCCACCAGAAAATTATTTTATTGCTACTTCATAACTAATATTGCTACTCTTATAAGTCATAACATGCTAGGTATCTGATATGTAAAGTATCTGATATACACACTAAAGAAGGGTTCGCGACCCATACATTGAGAAACATAGCTTTGTAAGACCAGAGATGCCCTGTAGTAATGACAAGTTTTAGCAGACCAAAGGCTCCTTGCCTTAATGACAACAGATTCCTGGCTAAAGGCACAATCTGCAATCACTGTCCCCAGGATATTTCTTACCTCAGTTTTCCCCCATTACAATGTCTGTCTCCTTGGACATGTCTGTTCAGGAAGCCAGTCCCTGTTGTCTCTCCAACAGACAGAATATGAAAAGCAAGAATGCTTTCCCTCTGTTGGCCTACAGTCACTTCTTCAGATGTAAGTTCAAATTCCCTCGTGGGCAAATGTGTGTCTCTCACATAGTGTGTGAGACTTGAAATGGCATCTGTTTGAGTTGTCAAAAACCTATTCTCACTTCAGATTTACAGCTGACCAACGATTATATTCAGGAGAACACAGAGGGTGGCCTGGCCTGCAGAGTCAGATCCCCTCTGTGCCTGGGACAATCCCACCCACAGCAGACTTCAGTTTCACCTAGCAGCTGTTATCAGAAAAATCTGACCTTAAGGTTCTGAGGTCCACATCTGCACAACCTCTGAAGTTGTTCAATGGCTGATATGGGGGTTTGTTCCAGGTTAATATCATTCTGGCCTCTTCTCTCCCCTGGGCTGCCCTCTCTTCTCTCAGGTCTGTTGGTCTTGGAAGGACCTGGGTTCACCTCAAGGCCTGGGGTGTGGAGGAGGACCTTTTGATGTGAGAATGAGCATGGATCAAGAATGTAGCCCCACTGTGACTGGGCAATTAATCTGCAGAAAATCTTCCCCAGTCACAGAAGTGAGTCATGTGTGAGCTCATCCTGTTTCAAAGCGATAGGTGGTAGCTTTCTCCTGGAAAAAGCACATGGGGGTTGACTGTCACTTCTGAACCTTCTGTTCTAAGTCACTTCTCAGAAGGGGCACTTTGCTCTAAGTCCTCTGTGGGACCCACCAACCACTGGGGTTGGAGGATCCTATGGTGTTGCAGCTCTGAGCTGGGAGGGAGAGCTCTCACACTGGCATGAAGAAGCCTGTTTTCACAGCTGATCCTGATCTGAGGAACAGGTGCTTTTAAAGAAGCATGTGAAAGTATCTCCTGCAGGAGAGCTCACTCTGCAGGAAAAGTCACACAGGTCAGCGAAAAACAGCTTCCCAACTTCCACAGGGGGAGAACCAGGGAGGGCATCAGACGGATGATCAGAGAGTTTGAGAAAGGCCTGCACCTCCCTAAACGTCTCCCTCAATCATAAGTCCCACCACTGTCCCAGGTGCACACCTGAGGCTCAGCAAAGCCTGCCACCTGCTGGGGTCCCTCAAACTAAACAGTGAGTGTAGAACTGTGCAAAACACATCTGGGGATGGGGAGACAGAAGTCTCAGGTGGGCCTGGCCTCACTGCCTTTAGACTCCACTGTCAAGGCAAGTATATGTCGTGACTAGTCCATATCTCAAATGCCTTGGGCTGAAGAATTGGGAGATGCCAGGGGCAGGGGCAGGGGCAGGGGCAGGGGCAGGGGAAGGGAGAGCCAGGCAGAGCAAAGTCAAGCCCCAGTCAGCCTGCTGATAATCTATGGGCGTGAGGAAGTGCAGTAGCAGAGCCTGCCCTTGTTCTCTCTGGTGGGACAAGGAACCAAGGTGGGGATGGGAAGAGTTGGGGAACTCACAGCCTCTTGTCCTCCAGCTGCAACTGCCAGTGCTTGACAAGAAAGACGCCAAAGAGGCTCCAGGGATCCCCTGATTTCCGGATCTCATTGTCCTCAGGTGTGTCCAGGTTGAAGGCTGTGCTCATTCTTGCCAGAAGCCCTGCTGTCAGGTAGAGCAGGCACAGCTGGACTAAGACAACCATGGGCTCACACTGGGACCCAGGTCAAGTGACCACTGAGGGTCTCCAGTCAGCCTGGCCCCAGCACCTATCCCTATTGCACCCAGGCCACAGCAGCTCCTTTAGTCCCTCCCACCATGAGCCCTGCTCCCCATACCTGCCAGACTTGCACTCTCTTTCAGGAGCTCCCCCACAACCACAGCTAGCAGCAACTCAATGACCCTCACTTTATTCTTGTTAACCATATTGGCTAGTCATGGAGTCTCATTGTGAGACTGTATTGATCAGATGAAAGCCATAGGAGAAAACTTGAAAGATTTATAAAAATAAATAAGAAACCTCTCTTCCCAGTAGCAGCCTGGCAGTTGCAAGTTCAGGAAACCTCATGTCCATACTGGAACCCAGCATGCATTGGTGTGGAGAACCTGCCTGCTTAAGGCCCTTACTTCTCCTGAGAGGCTGACTTTAATTTTTTTACTTTTATTAGATATTTTCTTTACTTCCATGTCATGTGTTATCCCCTTTCCATGTTTCAATTCTCCATGAGGCAGACTCCAGCTCACAAGCCTGAGCAGCTGCAGCCATAGCGCACCATGGCTGATGCCGGGGTAGAGTGTTTGGTCAACAAAATCCTGTGCACCCACAGGGGCCACATGACCCTTAAGGAACTGCAGAGTAGGATCAGGCTCCAGAGGCAGAG
This sequence comes from Rattus norvegicus, assembly GCF_021556685.1. Taxonomy (NCBI): domain Eukaryota; kingdom Metazoa; phylum Chordata; class Mammalia; order Rodentia; family Muridae; genus Rattus; species Rattus norvegicus. The sequence goes on from NC_141552.1 coordinate 37,860,003, forward strand.
CTCTATGAGCTGCTGGAGACCACAGAGCAAGATTGCTTCCTGCTGTGAGGGACTGGAGACCAGGCAGGGATAGCTATGTGGGTGGTGGCTACTACTGAAGCCTGTGGCTTCAATCTCAAGTGCAGACAGGGACCCTGCTAGACTGTCCAAGCCTCTGCAATCTTACTCTGCTTGGCCAGTGTCACTATGCACAGTCCCAGAGAAACCTCTGCAAATATTCTCACAAAGTTCTCTAGGAACAAAGCTTCCAGGTCCTGAAGGATCATGAGCTCTCTGGGTTTAACCAAGAGGAGCCGGCCATCTTCCTGGTAATAAGCAATGCTTTTCTGGTGCAGGAGTTACTACAAAGGAGACAGCCACAAACAGATTTGTTGAAGCCACAGCCAAGCAGTAGAGTCCAAGTCTGTGAGCACTTCACCCAGGCCAACTGCAGTTACCTCAACTGTCTCAGGTCTCATAACCTGATGGACATGAAGGTGTTGACCTCCACATGACTGAGCATGGTCTGAGTTCTGATGGGGTCCAGAACATCCAGGACATCTGCAACAACAAACACATTAGGAGGGGACCCACTGGCATGAGAGTTCCCCATCCACATCACAGAGGCAGGTCACAGAGAGACAGAAGCATGAGCAGAGACAGCTTCCTTCCAAACAGTCTAGGATTTCTCTCCCATGTCTCATTTTGGCATCTGGTTCACCTTGTCCAGATGTCACCAGTTGTAAGGATTCCCTGGAGGATGTGTCTACAGCTGTCACTCAGGAGGTCAAGAACCTGGGGACCCAGGACTCTGCACAGCTTTCCTTGGTCTAATCTAAAGCTGCTGGTGTCTGAGGACCCAGTCACATGAGAACAAGCCAGGGGTTTTCTGAGAATGGAGATCTGGATGCTTCTTTTCGAGGAATCCTATTGATGCTTTGTAAACATGGCCTCCTCTGCTGGCTTTCCTCTTGATGCAGCAAAAAGAAATGAGGCCATGTCCTTGAAAACAGGCATGAATTCTGGACACTGCATGGAGGTCAAGAGAAAGAGTGCCTCCTTCCCAGATCTGGACTTAACTTTGGTAATTGTTATCTGTCTAGAAAACCTAAAATATCAAACACATATTTCAGTTATCTGGAGTAGAATCCTCTGCAGTAAGAACTAATGATTTTGCTTTTGCTTGGTGTCTGCTGTTATGTCCCTCATTTCATTTCAGATTTATGTATTAATTTATGTATTATCTCTCTGGTGTGTAGTAGTTTGAGGGAGGAGTAGTTTGTAGTTGTCTCTCTTGTGGATCTTCTGAAAAAAAATTCAGCTCTTGGCTTCCTTGAAACTTTGTATTATTCACTTTGTTTCTAAATGTTTCATTCGAGCCCTGAGTTTATTTCCTGCCTTCAAATCCTACCAGACTCTCTATAGGATCAGGCTTTGCCTGACCTTGGTAAGAGCAGCATGTGACAAATGAAGCTTTTGCTGCTCTCTGTAGTGGTGATGACGTCAAAATCTCACTGAAAACCTTGCATTGCCCAGTTTTAGGCTGTATTAAAGTAGCCCAGCATTTCAGTGTTCCCTGCAAGGTGCCATGGGACAGTAGTAACGTGAGTCTGCATGCACCTCGACAGATTTCAGTTCGGTCTTCTAAGTCATTTTATGAAAATTTATAGTGAGTTCATGGATGAACATGCACACACACACACACACACACACACACACACACACACACACTTTACTGACATGGTGCACATTCTTTGAACACCAAGAATAAAGTGAGCAGTGAGGAAAATACACCAATAATGGAATTGATGGAGGAAGCAGTGGGGAAGCTCATACTTAGAGTTACTTAAAGGCCCTCTGCAGGCTCTCCTTCTGTTGGAGGCTAAACTTGAAATTCAATGTAGTTCTTTATTTTCTTTCTCTGTAGCACACAGGACTAGGGTAGAAACTAGGGCTTTGAGCATTTTTGGCAGGTACAGTCACACTGAATTAAATCCTAGGGCTAGAACACTATTAATCTTCTACTAAATTACAGAGCAGCCTGGAGGAAGACACTCAGCCGACAATGTGGCCATCTCCATACAGGCCCTGACAATGGCTAACAGACTTGATGAAGACTGGAAACGTTTGTTAATTCAGAGAGAAAAGAAGCCATTCCGTCTACACTGTACTCTAAGGACAGTTTATTCAGGTAAGGAAGACATGACCTATTATCTCAGGTCACAGATGTCAGCACAAAGTATCCAAGGTATTGTATGCCAATGGTAGCATTAACAGAACAAAGCACACAGTGTCATGAAGACATAATTATGAGTATGTGTAGCAAGACCCAGCCTCATCCAGGTTCTTAGATAGTAACTGAGAACCTCAAATACAGTAGTAATGTGATAGTGTGGTGTAAATCTAGTTACAACTAGCTTCTATTTTGACACAGTTGACTCTTTTGTGTCATGGTCAGCTTATGATGAATGAGTAGAAGACCTAAGCTTGAGAATAAGTAAAGACTACATTGCTTCTCTAGCTGAAGAGTTTTTAAAAGCCCTGGTGTGACAGCAAATTTTGTGGACATTCTGGATTATTCCTTCTGTACTTTAACTCTCTGAGTTACCTGCACTCTCAGTAAGTTAGTTCAATTCCATAAATTGGAATTTAGTCACCTGGAAAAAATGCTTTATCAATAGGATCCCAGATTTGCCACGGAAAAGGGGTAGCTTGAACTGTCCCACCCAGGTTTTGGGCTTGCACAGGCCTGCTCTCCAAAAGAAATGTGTGTTCACAGCTACAGGCTGCTTTCACTATGGATGCTCTTGACGTTCCTCCCTAAATTGCTTACATTAAGATAATTTTCTTTCTATGGAAAAAATTCATTATGCCAAGCTGGCATACAGGAATCTAGTTTCTATTCTGTATTTTATAAGATGTGCTTAATATATATATGATCATCACTGATAATAGCTGAAAGATCTGCTCTAATATGGAAACTCGGTGATGCTGGAGGATGATCCTGAACCCACAATGAGCAGTGGGGACACCAGGCCCCACTACAGATGCCTGGCAACCTAGCACATTGAGCACGCACAGCTCTTTAAGTTACCTATGAATACACATCTCCTGAGATCTCTCTATTTCATTGGAGGTGATCCTGTCCACCTAATACAGCACATGTCCTGGAAGGACAAAAGCTACCTGCAGGAGCTATGGTGACTGACTCATAGATTAGAGTATCTGCTGCTCTCTCAGAGGAACCACATGGTCCCCAGTAATCATCGACAACAGGTAATATGACACTTTCTTTTGGAGTATCACAGAAATTCACCCAGGACAGGCCACAGACATAAAGTAGAAAAAAAAGATCCATTGACATAAATGATAAAACTAAGTCTAATCTGCAACAATAAAAACACAGCATACTTATGGTCAAGGACAAAAACATCTGTCTAAACCTGTTTCCCAACAGGACTTGGAAGGTCAGTATCTCTGGGGTTAATATTGATGCTGTATTGCAAGGAAACCTGAAGCACATGGCTCTCCATTAGGATGACTTCTATATTCCTTTCTGAATGTTGTCAATTTTTTTGCAGCTGTATAGCAATGAATGTATATTATTCAATATGTGGTGCACAGGGTCAATTCTGAATGTGTGTTATAGACTCTTATATACTGAGATTAGCAGAACACATGACAGCATGGATAAAGAATGGCGGTGATTACACCATAAAGTGGCATCTGAGAGAAAGCCACATTATCCACACAGAAGACACTGTCACAATGGGTACCCCTTGGTGACTTTGAATTCACTAATTAGCCCAGGTTCCCTTGAACATGCAGAGATCCATCTCTAGTTGTCAGTTCTAAGTCCACAGGAGGGGACAGAATCCTTGAATAAGAAAGATGGTCTTAAGATTCAAGAGGTTAAAAAAAATCAATTTTTATTCTTAAGGAATACAATTAAGAACAAAACAGGATTAAAATGAATTAATATAAATATTTAAAAGTATTTTAAAAAATGAAATAGTAACAAGAACATATAACTATGAAACAACAAAATGAAAACTTCAATTAAAATCATAACAGAAATATTTCTAAACAGCATATTCTTAACGAACATTTAGAAGCACAGATGTATTGCTGTTTCTCCTCTAGCACACATAATGAAAGGCAGTCCCGCACGTTGTCTCTCAAGTGGTGTTTTCTGAAGAAGAAAGTGAGTAAGACCCTCAGATGTCCTACCCCGATACTCTAGGCCAACAACTTTGGATTTAAAAAGCATTCACGGGAAGGACATGGTCAACAGACTTATCAATTCCCCTAATTGAAACACCAAATGCCCAGAAGTGCCAGTAGGCTATATCTTGGTCTACCTGCTCCAAATACTTTTTGTTCTGTAGAAAAATGTTTGTAACACACAACCTCTAATATATAAAGCTAAGGATGACCCTGCCAGTTAGAGGAAGTCAAAGGAGTTCTAAGAACGCAAGGTCACTGCCACGGAGCACAATTCTCTCCCTGTTACTACTGTCAGATATCCACTGTATTTAAAGAAGCAATGAGAGTGAAATACATTGCTGCCCTGTCTAAATTCAGAAAAGTTGGACCCTCCATGACTCCTGATGGTGTCATTATATCAATGTAATATAACAAATCCACTTTATTTTTTTAATGTGCAGAAATTATTGCTACTATACTTCACTACGAGTCATGTCTATACACATCATGAGCTTTGATTATGAAAGCTCAGAGTAAAAATCCTTAGTGACATAGCCTTACAGACAAAAACAACATTCACATGGCAATTATTAGGCAGTGACGCACCCAGTGCTCAGAGCTGACAATGTCCCACTGACCAGCTTTCTTTTAAACACATCCTTCACAGAGAGAGGGAAAGAAGAGCCAGCTTTCCAAGGCTCCTCACAAAGGATTCTCATGTTCTGTGGATCTAAAAACAAACAAAAAAACAAACAACAGCAAAAACCCAGAAAAACAAAACCAGTACAGGAGAGGGTAATACCAGAAAGTTAAGCATGCCAAAAGGGGTCTCCCTTGAATTAAAACCTAAAGCCAAGGTACCACATAATCACATCACCAACTAGTTTTGGATAGTACTATATGAGCCTTATCTTAAATGAAATCTACTGCACAATAGAGCATCAATAAATTAAAGGTTAGAGTGCACAAATCCAAATCAGTGGCAATTTGTAAAAAGCGAAATCGTCATTATCAGCTGCAAAGTTTGCCCAATCAAACTGTTTGATTAAAACCACTGGATCAAATAGTTTGTATATTTTTAAAGTCTAGCGGCCTCTAAAGTTCCTTTTTATTATGAGTCATCAGTTTCCTTTGTAAGATCCAACAGTTACTTAAGTAGATGAGTGAAGGAAAGTAATAGTCAGTGAACGTCTTTAAAGCTCTTCCCATTTTACTCTTTAAAATGGTTAGGGAAGAACAGGAAAAGTAGATGCCATGATTCTAGCAAAAACAAACAAAACAAAACAAGCCCAAAATAAACAACCAAGCAACACTAAAGCCACTTGACACAGATGGATCTTCATGCTCTCATCTGGGTAACTAACGCAGCTAGTTTAACTGGGATGCTTTCAACTTTAAAAACTGTGATATGAGAAGATAGAACGTTAATGGATACTTTTGTATTTGAATTTTACTTTGTTGAATATTGTAACAGAGTATACTTATTACAATACAGTGTAGCACGTCTTTCTTTTAGAAAAAAAAATTAAGATTCTTTACCTGTCTCTTTAAGTTAAAGGTGTGACATCATAAAGGGTGTCCAATGGCTGGATGTTTTATACTGCACACATATATTAGGAAGTATGTCCTTAACAAATCTGATGGTTTCTCTTTCCGGAATTCCTGTCTTCACCTTTTCTTCGGTGGATTAGCTGTTCGAGGTAGAGTGACAGGACGTCCAGAATCCAGCCCATCATCCTGGTACTTAGCTTTCTTTTCAGATGGTTTCAATATCTGGAATGAACACATCAAAGTTTCATCCACACTCATCATACCACCAGCATTGTCAAACTCACCACAGTAATTTGGGGCAGAAAATAAAGTTACCAATTGTCTTTTAGCAAAAAATGTATATCCCTCTTCTACCACCTGATGGGCTCAACAAATCAAGTCTAAATCATGACGATTCAGAAATTTACTGACTACATCAGCTCCAAAAGTAAAAGAAACACCACAGTCATTTTCTCCCCAGTCTTGTACATCCTTATCTGGGTCGGAGCACAGTAAATCACACAGCAAACCTGTATCAGGTATGCCAGTGGCTCTCATAATTCTCCGAATCTGTTCCACAGACTGTGGGTCTGGTGACTCATGGTTTCCTGGTAGAAGAAAGAAGTTCTCCGGGTATTTGATTTTGTAAGCCAATGGCAAACAGATGGTTTCCAAAGACTACTTTCCTCCGTCCACATAATCTTCTACGAAAAGATCGTTGTCTTTTGGTGGAAAACCTCCATACTCAAATAATCTCAGTAAGTTTGAATACTGTCCATAAATATCTCCACAAATCTTCAGTGATGCTTCCAATTCCAAGAATAGGCTGGCTAAGAAAGATTTCACTAGACGTGATACACAGCCATCAGACTTCTGCTTCAGTCACCTGCACAAATTTTCCGGGATGACATCCTTGTACCTCCAGCAGGCGGGTGGTGAAGTTGTCCACGTTCAGCTCCCCTTCAGCCATCTTCTGGGCACCAGATTCTCCTCCCTGCAGCAGGAACAAGGGCTTCTCCGAGGTGGCTGCAGCAGTGGCAGTGGCTTGGCATTCTCACCTAGGAGTCCCTATGCCTTTCTACCCCAGTTCCAACCCACCCCAGGCACGGACCCTCCCCCCATCCACTCCCTGCCCAGCAGGGAGAGCATTCAGGCATGCCAGCAGCCAGCAGCACCCACTAGAAATAAAAGGGGAAGCCCTTGGTCCTGCCAAGACTGAACCCCCAGTGAACTGGATTGTTAGAGGAGGGTGGTAATGGGAAGAGGATGGGGATGGGAACACCAATAGAAAAGGGGAGGGGGAGGCCTTAGGGGGATGTTTGCCTGGAAACCTGGAAAGGTAATAACAATTGAAATTTAAATAACAAATACCCAATTAATAAAGATGGAGAAAAAACAGAAAAAAGTGTCACACATTTAAAACAGAAGAATATGGGCCCTAATTTTAAAGCACAGCTCTGTCAATTAACTAAACCTTTAAGGAAGCTCAGAAAAGCAGGCCAACCAATTATTTTCTCGGTTTAAGTATCTGTAATGTCGCATAAATAATAATGTCCATTTCTTGCTATTGTGGAGGAAATTAAATAGTTAATATGTGATCACGGAAGTTTTGAAGTACCATCCATTTTTCTGTTCATTAAATCAATCTTCCTCATTTCATTGATCAAGTATGTATGTTTTCTTTTCATAGTTACATGTATAACAAAACCAGTATAAAAACCTTCAGAATTATGTATGCTTTCACTTTTAACAAATTAAATTAGCTATTCTTTGTATTTCTGCTGAACATTTAAATGTTCTTTATATGTCCCAATGCGAGTTTATTAGGTACCTATAAACTTTAAACTCTTTGCCTGAGAGCATGAGTACTATTTAATTATATAGTAACTACACTCAGGCTGTCTTTATATTAGAAGCAATTATATCAGACTCTAAGAAAAATTACTTTTGCTTAGAAGTTTGTGTGTGTATGAGTGAGAGTGTGTGTGCGTGTGTGTGTGTGTGAATGTGTGAGTGTGTGTGTGTCTGTGTGTGTGAATGTGTATATGTGAGTGTGTGTGTGAGTGTGTGTGTGTCTGTGTGTGTATGAGTGGGTCTGTGTGTCTGTGTGTGAGTGTGTGTGTGTGTGTGTGTGTGTGTGTGTGTGTGTGTGTGTGTGTGTGCAGCACATGAACAAACAGCTTTCAGGAGCCATTTCCCTCCTTCAGTCATGTGCATCCAAGAATTTAACCCAGATGTTTGACTTTGGCAATAAATAATATTACCCACTAAATAAAAAAACAAACAAACAAACAAACAAGCCACAAATCCACTTTAAAAGTAAAGGCCACAATTTCACAGAATATTAGCATTGACCTTACCATATCCTCCCTTTGGAGATGGGGAAACTAATGTTCTGAAATCCATGACTTTCAGGACTTGTAATATTCATGGAAATTCAATTCCTTTGCAGATGCTCCAGTTGTTGTGGCCAATTGCTAGAAAGGTCAGCTTAAGAATACAGGACACTCACCCCCCCCCCCCTGCAGAAAGCTCAACATACGTTGCCCAGAACTTACTCCACATTCCCCGAACCACTGTCTTTGTCCATCTTTACTTTTAGATAAAAGACCAGATTCCTTCACCCTAGGCCCTCCACAATCTACATTCCCCCTCCCAAAACGCTTGGGAAAAACATGTCTTCTGGTGTATCCAACAGACCCAGACTGAGAGAAACTAGGGCACTGGTTGTCACTATAACACTGGTGACATCGCAGAGGATGCCAAGAGACGGAGACAATAGAGTGTCATAGAAGAGACAGCTGATATCATGGGGAACAGACTTTGTCTCCCTGCTAATAATTTCCCTGTATTGAGCAGAAGCAGAGGCACCCTTTCCAGGGGACTTTCCTGGGGAGAGCCACTGAGCACCTCCTTCTTCCAAAGCCAAATTTTCCTCAAGGCTTGATTATAAAAAACCTTAGTAATTCCTATGCATCTACATGAATATTTCCTTCTGAATCTTGCCAAAAATGTCTCATTCTAACTCGAATTATCCTCCTTCAACAATATTAGCCATTAATAATTCCTGAGATATAACACTGGTTTGAATATGTGGTCAAAAGGTTCTGCTGCTTCATTTTGTACAGGTGCTTGAAATCACATCAAGAAATAGCCTGCATGGGTGTGTGTGAGGCGAACACTCATGGAGCCTTGTGCTTAGCATCGACAGTTGCACAAAATTCCTTAGGAGGATGTCTTGAAATCATTATGGTGCTAGGAACAGTGTGGAGACCAGTTGGCAGAGGAAAGTGAAATATTGGAACCACCAGTGAAGGGAACATCATGCTGCTCGTGGTGTTCTCCTCTCTGCACCAATGTCACCAAAGGAGCATTGCTCACAGGTCTCTATAAGATATACCATGAGCTTTTATCAGAAAAATAAAATAGTCAACAGATAGAGGGGGTGCAGGTAAAGGGGTAGGATGAGGCTATAAACATCACTAAGTGGATAGAGTAAGCTCCCAGCATTTAAATTCTGGGTCATGGGTCACCCACCAAACAAAAGCATCTACCATAGTAAAAAATGAATACTTTATTGAATGCACACACTAATACTTATTGATCACATCCATAGACCAGATACTGGGGGCAGATCCATGGCCCTAAATATCTTGCTCTCAACATATATAGTTAAAAATAGGAAAGAAAGAAAAAAGAAAACGTCAAAACAAAAAGCTCAAGCTTCTCATATGAGGATTGCAGGAAGTGTTATCTGGTGGTCAGTTCTGATTAGACCATTTTAGATAGAACAGTGCATAGTGACCCTTAATGTGATGGGTCTTATATAAAGCTTTTTGCAATATTGGAATTTTAACAAGCCTCATCCAGAACATACAGCAGAGGAAAGGATGTGATCACCGTGTCCTTGCTCTGTATCAGGTTATTTTTCTGTGTCCCTGATTGTCAGATATATTACAGCAACAATCTGAAATAGCTGGTAGACATGGGAAAACGTGGCTCAAACTATAGTTGTGGGTTACATACCTCAACTGTCAAAGACTAATGCTGTCCTCACAGTCCTTGGAGGCCACTCTTGTAAGACTATCTATTGGAAAGTGGAAACAGGTTTTATCTGAGCTCAAAGTGATCCTGGTCAGCCAGGTAGAGGGCAACATGGGATACTTGAGACCCTGCACAGGAACCCACACTTCCTTCAAAGCATCATCTATAAATTCTTGATTATTTACCAATCTCTCCCTACCAGTCTTTCAGTCTGGAATGGTAGAAAAGAACTGGAAATTATCTTCCTATTCTGAAGACCTTGATCTCTCTTTCCTTAGGTCCACATTAGGAACGCACACAAATGGGTATCACCATCTGAACATCTTAGTATCATCTACTCAGTATATCTAGCATTTACTGTGCCTATGACAATCTCAAGGTTCCCTGAGTGTTGCTGCCCCAGCAAGAAGAATGAAGTACTGAGGTCAAACCCCAGTGATCCTTTCAAGAGGTTAGAAGAAAAAAAAAAAAAGAGGTTAGAAGAAAGCCATCAGAGATACTCCACTTCTTTGTCCTTAGATTAAATCAAGCTGACACAATGTGAACCTGGTGGGCTATTTAACCATAAATCTTTCTCCAAACCCCACCTTTCTGAGTTCAGTCCATGGCGGAATTCATTCCCCACCATTGTAGATATTTCTTTGTATATTTCCACAAGAGCCAAGTTTCTTTGGTTTTTTTCCTTTTAATAGAATTATGTGTAGTCAATCAACATCTGCCCTCTGTAAGAAATGAGTAGTGTCTATAGTAACTGACCACACTGTATTTGTGTATACAAGTACGTTAGTGGAAAACCAGAATTATTGAGGAGTTGGAAACCAGTGCAGTGTCCTTGCATTTCTGTGCCTTGGCCTGTCTCACATGCAGCTGGGGACAGACTTTGAGTTCCTCTTCAGGGACAGAGTAATGTTGAATGGGCACTGAGCAGGCAGAGAAAAACAGCTGAGGCCCCTCCTTTCAGTTATCAAACATATCATGGATGCCAAGAAAAAAACTAACCAAAGGAAAAAAAACCTGACACTGAACTGTGTGGTGCTGGTCACATACCCTGTTATGTTCTGTATGTTATGAGGTTTGTTAATCTTGACAAGTTCCCCAACTATGAGCTTCACATAGGACCCTTTAGATTCCAGGAAAATAGGAACAATTATGTGCAAAATGTCCTGAGTCAGGGCCCATAGACAGCAGCATTTCCAGCCCTTTTGTATGAGCCCACGTGGATTTTGCAATGAGCTGGCCCTAGCAATGTCCAGTACAGTTGTGAGCTGTTGCTCTGGTTGAACTGTATTGGTGTGTACATTCAATAAACTATACCTATTTAAATGAATTCATTGTTCGTGTGGTTTGAGTCCAGAACCCTTGACACCAAACCTTCCCTTCGGCAGCATTTAGGAGAAGAAGCTAAGGTCAGGAGAGGTGACATCTTGCCATAAGTTATGTGACAAGACGGATGATGAAATGATCCCCTTGTGATAAGAATCAAGGTTTCCTCTATGGTATTTAGGTCTATGTTGGCCCTGTGCAACAGCTTCAAGAACCCATTTCTGATTTTCCTTGGGATTCCTGTGATGATGCACTCAGACATGATTGGAAACAACCAAAATGGTAGTCAGAGTAAATATATGATTTATATAATGTAGGGAGCAATGCAAACTCATGTTTCAGGATATTTGATTACATTGTAAGGCCGAAGAATTTTTTCTTTACTTAAAAAAATGAACCTCTGGTGGTGTGGGTCAGCACTAACACAGACATTTAACTCTAGAGCTTGCTGGTTTTTATTGATGGAGAAACTGCATAGAATTGCTATATGGACCTGTGTCTTAGGTCTGTTTCCCTAGTATATCCTCTACATCTCTCATGATGGTGATCCTGTTTCTGGCTAAATAAATGTCTGTTCACTGCGCAATTGAGTTTAGTGACATGCAAATATTATTTAAACCTATGTATTAAATTTTGTCATTTTGTTAATTTTTGTGGTTTTCCTTGGCTTCTTTTGATTGACTGTTGTAGTTTTCTTAAATTATATCCTGTTTCCTCTAGTATTTTATGCTTCCCTTAAAGCTGAAGTATTCCTTTTAGGATTCTCTACAGAGCTGTCTTACTGGTTATACATATTTTGTTAAATTTATTTTTAGTATGCATTAGTCAGCACAGTAGATGGGCAGCTGCCTGCCCACCATGGTATCAGATCTACTTTCCAAACAATTATGCTCAACTGTTACTGACTGTGTAGCATCTTGACTGCTCTTGGTTCCACTTGGACAGCCCTAAGGACCAGGCTCTCCTCTCTCTTAACCTGTAGAGAGCTGCGACGTGCCGCGTCTCAAAGATGGCGCTGGTTTCTGCCTTCACCCTCCCAATCGTGAGCGTTCCTTGCAGTAAACAAGTCCTTATTTGGCTATGTCTGCCTGGCCTGCTAGCTTCCTCATAGTGACAGCCTATCTATATGACCCACGTGGCTTGCTAGGACTGGCCAGTGCTAGCTATTTAAGTGTGGTGCAGGGTGTTCCCCAGGAAGAGGGAGTCAGAAGAGATAGAGGTCAGAAGATTGTATCAAGGTTCCTGAGTAAAACTGCTTGAAGAAGATCTCTGGTGGTCCTGTCTTCCTTGGTGGATGAGGTTGGGTGCGGCATTAACCCATGGCTGCTGTCCTCTTCCTCTCTCCTCTCCATCATATCTTTTCTTCCTTTACTCTTTGGCAGCTTCTTCTTCCTTCTTCCCTCCTCATGATCCTCTCTAGTAAAGCCCTCAAAAGCTCACCTCCCCCATCTGTCTGCTGTGCAACTGTTGGCTTCTTTATAATCACAATTAACTGGGAGCAGGTTCAGATATTGGGGGTTAACCAGTATTTTGATGGTGTTTGCATTAAATCTGTAGATAGCTTTTGGTAAAATGGCCAATTTTACTATGTTAATCCGGCCAATCCATGAGCATGGGAGATCTTTCCATCTTCTGAGATCTTCCTCAATTTCTTTCTTCAAACACTTGAAGTTCTTATCATACAGATCTCTTACTTGCTTCGTTAAAGTCGCACCGAAGTATTTTATATTATTTGGGACTATTATGAAGGGTGTTGTTTCCCTAATTTCTTTCTCGGCTTGTTTCTCTTTTATGTAGAGGAAGGGTACTGATTTATTTGAGTTAATTATATACTCAGCCACTTTGCTGAAACTGTTTATCATGTTTAGTAGTTCTCTGGTGGATATGAAAATAACAGGAAGCAATAATCACTATTCCTTAATATCTGTCAACGTCAGTGGTCTCAACTCTCCAATATAAAGACATAGATTAACAAACTGGATATGCATGGAGGACTCTGCATTCTGCTGCCTACAGGAAACATACTTCAGAGACAAAGACAGACACTACCTCACTGTGAAAGACAGGAAAACAACTTTCCAAGCAAATGGTCTGAAGAAGCAAGCTGGAGTAGCCATTCTAGTATTGAATAAAATCAATTTTCAACTGAAAGTCATCAAAAAAGATGAGGAAGGGCACTTCATATTCATCAAAGGAAAAATCCACCAAGATGAACTCTCAATCCTAAATATCTAGGCTCCAAATACAAGGGCACCTACAAACATAAAAGAAAGTTTACTAAAGCTCAAAGCACACATTGCACCTCACACAATAATAGTAGGAGATTTCAACGCCCCACTCTCATCAATGGACAGATCATGGAAACAGAAATTAAACAGAGACATAGACAGACTAAGAGAAATCATGAACCAAATGGTCTTAACAGATATTTATAGAACATTCTATCCTAAAGAAAAAGGATATACATTCTTCTCAGCTCCTCATGGTACTTTCTCCAAAATTGACCATATAATTGGTCATAGAACAGGCCTCAACAGGTACAGAAAGATAGAAATAATCCCATATGTCCTACCAGACTACCACGGGCTAAAGCTGGTCTTCAATAACAATAAGGGAAGAATGTCCACATATACATGTAAGTTGAACAATGCTCTACTCAATGATAACCTGGTCAAGTAATAAATAAAGAAAGAAATTAAAAACTTCTTAGAATTTAATGAAAATGAAGGTACAACCTACCCAAACTTATGGGACACAATGAAAGTTGTGCTAAGAGGAAAATTCATAGCTCTGAGTGCCTGCAGAAAGAAACAGGAGAGAGCATATGTCACCAGCTTGACAGCACACCTAGGAGCTCTAGAACAAAAAGAAGCAAATACACCCAGGAGGAGTAGAAGGCAGGACATAATCAAATTCAGAGCTGAAAGCAACCAAGTAGAAACAAAAAGGACCATAGCAAGAATCAACAGAACCAAAAGTTGGTTCTTTCAGAAAGTCAACAAGATAGATAAACCCTTAGCCAGACTAACGAGAGACACAGAGAGTATGTCCAAATTAACAAAATCAGAAATGAAAAGGGAGACATAACTACAGATTCAGAGAAAATTCGAAAAATCATCAGATCCTACTACAAAAGCCTATATTCAAGAAAACTTGAAAATCTTAAGGAAATGAACAATTTCCTAGACAGATACCAGGTACTGAAGTTAAATCAGGAACAGATAAACCATTTAAACAACCCCATAACTCCTAATGAAATAGAAGCAGTCATTAATGGTCTCCCAACCAAAAGAGCCCAGGTCCAGACGGGTTGAGTGCAGGATTATATCAGATCTAGAAGACCTCATACCAATACTATCCAAACTATAACACAAAATTGTAACAGATGGAGTGCTACTGAACTCCTTCTATGAAGCCACAATTACTCTTACACCTAAACCACAAAAAGACCCAACAAAGAAAGAGAACTTCAGACCAATTTCCCTTATGAATATCGATGCAAAAATACGCAATAAAATTCTGGCAAACATATCCAAGAGCACATCAAAAGAATCATCCACCATGATCAAGTAGGCTTCATCCCAGGCATGCAGGGATGGTTTAATATAATGAAAACCATCAAGTAATCCATTATATAAACAAAAAAGAAAAAACCCGCATGACCATTTCATTAGATGCTGAAAAAGCATTTGACAAAATTCAACACCCCTTCATGATAAAAGTCCTGGAGAGTAGGAATTCAAGGCCCATACCTAAACATAGGAAAAGCCATATCCAGCAAACCAGTAGCTAACATTAAACTAAATGGAGAGAAACTTGAAGTGATCCCACTCAAATCAGGGACTAGACAAGGCTGCCCACTCTCTCCCTACTTATTCAATATAGTTCTCGAAGTTCTAGCCAGAGCAATCAGACAACAAAAGGAGATCAAGGGTATACAGATTGGAAAAGAAGAAGTCAAAATATCACTATTTGCAGAGGATATTTTCTACTGACATGTGTGACATGAGACAAAACAGTCCCTGTCATCCCTCACCTGAATAAACTTCCTTAGAGGACAGTGTAGTTGGAGGGTCCTTCTCTCCTCTCCCAGATAGAGAAACATTTCCAGTCTCCAGACAAGTGTGTCAGCCATTGTTAGTGACTGTCTTGAGATGTCCACATTGTCAGCTGAGTGTCTTCATCCACCCTGCCCTGTAATTGTTGTAGACGATTAATAGGGTTCCAGCCCTAGGATTTAATTCAGTGATACAGCACTTGCCGAACACACTCAAAGCCCTAGCTGCCACCCTAGTCCTGTGTGTTCTAGAAAAAGAAAATAAAGAACCACATTGTCTATCAAGTTTCTCCTCCAATAAAAGGAGAATCTGCATCAGGTCTTTTAAGTAACTCTAAGCCCCAGCTTCCCCACAGCTCCCTCCATCGATTCCACTATTAGTTCATTTTCAGTAACACTCACTTTATTCTTGGTGTGCAAAGAATGTGCACCATGTCATTAATGTGTGTGTGTGTGTGTGTGTGTGTTCATCCATGAACTCACAATACACTTTTATCAGATGACCCAGAAGACCATAGAGAAACCTGTCGACGTGCATGCAGAATTGTTACTACTGTTCCATGGCACTTGCAGGGAACACTGAATTAGTGGGCTGCTTTAATAGAGCCTAAAACCAGGCTATGCATGGTTTTCGGTGAGACTGTGATGTGCAACACCACACCAGAGATCAGCAGAAGCTTCATTTATTCCATGCTGCTCTTACCAAGTGAGGCAAACCCTCATCCCATAAAGAGTCTGGTAGGATTTGATGGAAGGAAATAAACTCAGGGTTGAAATCAAGCCTTTAGAAACAAAGAGAAAAATACAAAGTCAAGGAAATCAAGAGCTATCTTTTCTTCTTCTTTTTTTTTTTGAGAAGATCCACAGGAGAGACAACCCCTTCCTCAAACTAACAATGCACAAGAGAGACAATACATAAATTAAAAATCAGAAATGAAATGAGGGACATAACAATAGACACCGAGCAAATTCCAAAATCATTAGTTCTTACTCACGAGGTCTTTACACCAGAAAACTGAAATATTTATTTGATATTGTTGATTTTCTAGACAGATAACAATTACCAAAGTTAAATCCAGAACTTGGAAGGTATCTGAATAATACCCCTAAGAAAATAGATACTGTCATTATAGGTTGCATACATTATATATTATATTGCTTTCTTTTGGCATGATTAAACCCCTTCGAGGACATTTAGTTATGTTATAGAAAGTGTTACTTTTAAAACAAAAGAACAAAGAAAGAAATTGTGGAGTCACTGAGATACACTTCCCAGAGAGGATCAAGGAAAGACGGCTGAGAGATGCAAGCAGGGGCTGGAATGCTGCCCTTGAGAAGAAAATGTTTTTCTCACTTTACCTTACACTATGTTGTACTATGTCCTATTTTTGTGGAAGTGGCTCTCTGCATTATGACAAGTATATTGTGATACTAGGAAGAGGGGTGGTTTGCTATACAGATATTTTAAGAAGAAACCTTTGCTTAGTCTTACTTCTTTGCCTAGTCTTGCCTCGGTTGTTCCTGGTATCATGGGAATAACGATCTTATTATATCTTGCCAAAAAGGAAAGTGAGGTAATACATATTCATGCCTATATAAGGATTAATAAACTTGCAGCTGAATGCAGTTGCATCTGCCTTTGCTCTGCATCCCCTGTGTCCTGATTATTTGTGACCATACCTGGGCCCCCAATGCACTAGATGTAGATAAGCATCACCCTTCTCAGTGTCAGGTTTATTTTTTTTTCTTTTTTGGAATCAATGATGTGGAGGCGTATTACAGCAACAATATGAAATAGAAGGCTGGCATGTATGAAAATTGCTGTGTTTAAGCTAGGTATGGGGACAAGACCTCAAAACGAGCTGTTAAGATGGGAAACAAATAATGTGTTTGTTGCTGGAATTGAGTTGCCTCAGCTGTGTTGTTCTGCCCGCTCAGTGTCCATCCATCCTCACTCTGTTTCTACAGAGGAACTCAAGGTTTGCCCCAGCCGCCTGTGAGCTGTGATATGGGCAGAGAAAGGCCAGGACACAGTGCTGGTTTCCCACTCCTCAGTTATGCTGAACTTTCCACTACAGTACTTGTATACACAAGTACAGTGTGGTCAGTTATTATATATATTTCTCTCTATATATAATAGAAGGCAACAATGATTGACTACACCCAATTCTATAAAAACAAAACTCAGGAAACCTGGCCCTTAGCAGCAATGTATCAAGAAACATCTAGGATGGTGGGGCATGAATTCTGCCAAGCAATGAACTCAGATAGGTGGGGTTGGGAGAAAGATGTCTGGTCAAATAGCCCACTAGATTCACATTATATCATCTTGATTTAATCTAAGGACAAAGAAGTGGATTATCTCTGATGGCTTTCTTCTAACCCCTTGAAAGGATCACTGGGGTTTGTCCTCAGTACTTCATTCTTCTTGTTGGGGCAGCAACACTCAGGGAAGCTTGAGATTTTCATAGGCACAGTATTAGGCTAGAAATGACGGGTAGGTGACATTAAATTGTTCAGATGGTGATACCCATTTCATTTGTTCTTAACGTGGACCTAAGGAAAGACAGATCGAGGTCCTTAGAATAGGAAGATCATTTCTAGTTCTTTTCTAGCATTACAGAATGAAAGACTGGTCTGCAGAGAATGGTAAAACTTCAAGAATTGGTAGATGATGCTTTGAATGAAGGGTGGGTTTCTGTGCTGGTTTTAGACAGGGTCTCAATTTTCCCATGTTGTCCTCTTCCTTGCTCGTCAGGTTCACTTTGAGCTCAGATAAAGCTGCTTCCACTTTGCAAAGGATAGTCTTACAGGAGGGGCCTCCAAGGACTATGAGGACATTCTTAGCCATGAGAACTGAGGTGTGTAACCCACAACTATAGCTTTATCCACTTTCTTCCAAGGCTACCAGCCATTTCAGATCGTTTCTGTGATATGCCTGACAATCAAGGACACAAAAAAATATCTTGATATAATACAAGGACATGGTGATCATATCCTGTGTTGTTATGTATGCAATGGATGAGGTTTGTTAAAATGACAATATTGCACAAAGCTTTATATAGGACCCATCAGATTAAGGGTCACTATGCACTGTCATAGCTAAAATGTCCTAATGAGAACTGACCACTGGACCACTATTCCTGTAACTTCATATGAGAAGCTTGTGCTGTTTCTATTTTTCTTTTCTTTCTTTCTTCCACTCTTTCTTTCATTCATTCATTCTTTATTTATTTATTTATTTATTTATTTATTTATTTAATTTGGTTTATACGTTGTCACGAAGATAGTTCAAGTCATGGATCGGCCCCCAAAATCTGAGCTATGCCTCTGATCAATCAGTATTAGTGTGTGCATTCAATAAAATTACTTTTTTTTTACTATGATAGATGCTTTTGTGTTTTGTGGGTGACCAATGAACCAGAAGAGAAGATGCTCGTTTCTTACTCTGTCCACTGAGTTATGTCCCTAGCCTTGTCCTACTCCTTTGGCTGCACCCCCCACATCTGCTGACTATTTTGTTTTTCAGATAGAATCACATGTTAGAGCTTAGAGAGGCCTGTAAGCAATTCTGCTTTGGTAACTTAAGTGCAAAGAGGAGAGCCCCACACTCAGCCTGAGGGTGCATTCACTGGTGGATCCAATATTTCAGTTTCCTCTGCCAACAGATCTCCACGTTGTTGCCAGGACCTTAATGAATGCAATTCTTTCTCCTAAGAAATCTGGTGGCAACTGCCAAATGTTAAGCACAAAGCTTCAGGTTGTACCCATAACACACACCCACATTGCAAACTACCCTGCAGGCTATTTCTGGGTGTGATTTCATGCACCTGCACATGATGAGACAGGAGAGCTCTTTCGCTCCTTATTTGAACTGGTGTGATTTCTCAGCAATTTTTAATGAGTAACATTGCTGAGTGAGGAGAATTTGAGGTAGGATAAAACATTTCTGTGCAGGGATTCAGGAGGAAGCACTCATTTAGATACATAGCAATGACTTAGGTTTTTCCAATGAAGCCTAGAGCCAAATTTGGCTTTGGAAGCATGTGGTACTCAGTGGTTATACCACTGGGAAGTCTCCTGAAAGGGGCCCATCAGCTTTTGCTCAGTACAGGGAGAACATTAGCAGGGAGGCAAAGTCTGTTATCCATGACATATGCTGTCCCTTCTTGGACATTCTATTGTCTCCTAGAGAGTCCTTGGAATCCCTGTGATGTCACCAGTGTTGTAGTGACAACCAGTTCCCTAATTTTTCTCTCTTAGTGTCCAAAGGATATATCCACAGGCATGTTTGCCCGTCTTCCCAGGCACTTTGGGAGAGTTGATGTTGATGGAGAAGAGTCTAGAGTGAAGCAAACGAAACCTAAAAGTAATGATGGACACAGGACGTGGTCATGTGGAATGTGGAGTAAGTTCTGGGCAGTGTATGTTGAGCTTCCTATCAGGGGTGTGTGTGCGGGGCTTCAGCTGGCCTTTATATCAATGGTCCACAACCACTGGAACATCTCCAAAGATATTGAGATCCATGATTATCACAATTCCTGAAAGTCAAGGTTTTCACATCATTAGTTTCTCCATAACCACATGGAGGATATGGCAATGCCTATGCTATTATTCTGTGACCTTCTAGCCTTTACATTTACAGTGCATTCAGTATGTTAAATTAATATAATAATACCATCAGGAGTCATGGTGACTCCTTTTCTGAATTAACCAAGGCATCAATGTACTTCACTTTCGTTGCTTCTTTAAATTCAGTGTCTATCTGACAGTAGTAACAGGGAGAGAATTGTGCTCCTGGCCATGACCTTATATTCTTAGAACTCCTCTGACTACCTCTGCTGACAGGGCCAACCTTACCTTCATATATTAGAGGTTCTGTGTGGCAGATATTTTTCTAAGGCAGCCAAACTATTTGGAGGAGGTAGACCAAGAAAGAGCCTGTAACTTATTGGGACTTCTGGGGCATTAGTCATTTCAGTAGGGGGAATTGATAAGTCTGTTGACTATGTCCTCAATGTGCATGACTTTTTAATCCAAAGTTATTGGACTAGAGTAACAGTGTAGGATATCTGAGTATCCCTGATCACTCAAGTCTTTGTAGATGCTGAATTGATGATCTGACTTCTGAAACCGGAGGGTTGGGGGGTCCTGAAACCGGGTTATAGCCCTCGTAGCTGTTAATAATACTGGAGAAGGCATCTCTCTGGTACTTGTAAGCCTGTGAGGGCAGGCATAGGGAACACCTGGCTGCTTACATCTCTTGGTCTCTATATAGTAGTGGGGGAACTGTGATCCACATAGGAGGCCTCTTATGCATAGACCAAACTCCTTGCAGGGACACTGGCTTCCAGGAATGTTCACCTGTTTAGGACTCACTGTGGTCTGTGTATGCTCTATGCATTCTCCCCATGCAGGATCACTTGTGTTCTTCTACCTACAGAGGCCTGCAGACAGAAGTCATCCCCTGAAACTGTCCTAAACAAGGTGCAGGCCAACAAGGAAGAGGAGAGGGTGAATAGAGAGCTCGAGCCAACTACCAAGGAGAGAAATGAGCTGACAGATCGCCTCCTTTATGTGACAGGTGGATCCATGAAAAAGAGGTATGCATTGCTCCAAACGCTCTTGTGTCACTCACCGCTGTGTAATATCATTCTGATCTTATCCTCTTAAGGTGGTGGGGACTAGAATGCTGTGCCTCCCAAAAGACCTTGTCCTAAACCTTGTCTCCCATAGAGAGGAGATTCAGAACCTGACCTTTGGTCAGGAGTTAGTTTGGAAATGGACTCTCTGACTCCTCCTGATGAAAATCTGAACTTGTGATCTGAGTGAAGATTTCAGGGATAAAGTCACTGGAGCACGAGTTCCCAGTGTACAATTGGAAAGCCTTTGACAGGTGGTAGCTTTCCAAGGTTCTAGGTGCTGTGAGTTTGTGGAGAGTGTTTGTACTTGCCAGGAAGGTAACTGAACGCTATCATCTCCTTGCAGCAGCCTTAGGTGACAGGCCCCACATTTATCATATCAATGCTTAACCAGAAGTCCTGAGGCTCTGGCCTGTTCCTTCTTGTCTGTGTGCCTTACACTCTGAGACAGTAATCGTGCATACATTTCTACTGATTCTCATTATGCTCTTTCCAATTTTGTCTCTCTTTCTTATTCTCTGAGTCTGTTTACTTTTCTTGTGGGTGTGTCCCAGATTGTGTGTCTGTGTGTGCACAGGTCTGCATGCATATGCACAACTTTTATAAGTTTCTATGTCCCTCCACCCTTGGAATTTAGGGGTCTGTTTTTTGGCCTCAGGATTTACCTGTATGAGAGTTTCATGGAGGTGTGAGTGCTTTATTTTGGAAGCCCCACTTTCAACAGCACAGTTCTTTGCCTATGTGGTCACAATTGTCTGTACATTTGTATGCTTGGAAAGATTATAAGTTTGTGGCAATATCTTGTCTCATCTCCATAATTATCTGTACTGTCTGCCTCTAGAATATTAGTTATCCGGCTTGTAGCATTCCAGTTGTCAAAACAGGAAAAATGAAATCAGAAGATTCTGTGTGTGGGGGGGGTGGGGGTGGCATAAGAGCTATGGCCTAGGCTCTTGATAGGTTTGAATGCAGATCCAGCCCTCCTGATTGAAAAAAGTGAGCCAGGGAACCCTTTATCTGGGTGTTTAGTTCCTTTTGTCCTGGGCGCACAATTTCAAGTTTTGAAAGCTAAAGAAGATCCCAATATGTAGAATTCAGAAAGTGTCCTTCCAGGGCTGAGGTAGTACAGGACCCAGCCTGACTTCATATAATCCTAAACGCCGATCTTCTTTGGGTTCTATCTTCCTGGGGCATCCCCTACTTCAGGCCAAATCCATTTTATGAAAAATTGAAGATAACGGTGTATGAGCTCATGTCATTGCTGCACAACTTAGACATAAAGAATATTGAACATCATGAGAAAATTCAGGAGCTCAACAAGGAGATTAACTTCTATCGGTAAGTACTGGTCAGAAGGGCCCCTCACTTGTAGAATGGCCATTTCTGCCTCTCTTTGTTCTGGACTGGAGAGTCTGCAGCTCTGGGTCCATCTCTTCTGCTGTTTAAATATCACTGTGCCGTGGGTCTTTTGGACTCAGTTTCAGTTCCATAAGAGACTGTGACTTATCACCACAGTGTCTATGCATCTTTAGAAGGCTCTGGATAGAACTATACTGATTCAGGCATCAGAGTGTTATTAGGCCCACCTGGGCCTCTGGCTTCATACCAGGTTTAACAAAGCTCAATGTGTGGACCACATGGTTAGCATGACCTTCCCTTGGTTCTACTGTCCTCTTGTGGTTGTTTGCTGCCTACTAGTTTATGTTGCCCCCATGCATTGGGCTCTCATGGGTAATTGTAGATCCCTTGTTCTTTTGGAGAGACATGGACTCTTATTGGTGCTTGGGTCACAGAAACAATTTATTCTTCCCTGAATTGGCCGTTTGCTGTTTGTGCAGGAGCTTTACATGTATGGAGATGTATTCTATGAAGTCTTTATGGGTATCTGGGTCCTGGTGGAGTTTGTGGGATTTGGCAGTTTGAATGGGAGGAAGAGGCTTCAGGATCTTACTATGCAGAGTGTGTTTCCAGCAACCTGCACAGCTGGCTCCTGATGGACCAGGCATGTATGAAGAAGAAGTTGGTCACATTGAAGCAGGAGAGCAAGGAGGTACAGCGATATTTGTTTGAGTTGAACCCGAATGATGAAGATGAACAGGAGAAGACCAGCAACCTCCAGACCCAGCAAAATTTGGTAGGAATAAGCAGCTGAGTCAGATTAACAATGTCTGATACCATTTGCCTATTGGATACATCTTTGCTTTCCCCTATCATCTTTCTAATCTCCCCACACCCAATCAGTCACCAACCTCATGTGATAGAGTTATTCATTGCTCTGTTTATGCACAAGTATTCTGGGAAGTTAACCACTTTTCAGAAACTGAATTATGGACAAGTATACTTTTCTGCTCTTTTTGAAACTGCAGTCCAGAAATGGTGACAAAGGAATCCCATATCACATTACTGCATCTCCCTGTCATAGATTGGAAGATATGAAGAGAAATGAAGAAGTTCTTGGTCGGGTGACAAAGGTCATACAGGGGTCCTGTGATGGTTGGAAGCACCTTGCAGGGATAAGAACCAAGTGCAAATGGCAAATGAGTCCTGGTCATTGGCTTTGATCTGGGTATCATGTGGCCTTCTTCTTTCTTGCTGCAACCCAGTTATTTCTCTTTTCGTTTCCCCGTTCTTGGTTTGCACTGGTAGAAGTCTGACTAGCAGCTTGTTATCCCACAGTACTGTGAGGGTTGCTGGTGATTTTCCCCAGCCTGCAGAGATATCAGCAATGATTTCAGTGAAAAGATCAGTGCTGTCTGTCCAATGCAGCTGAAGGGACAGAAGGCAGCAACTTGACAACTGGTATGCGTGTCCCCACCAAATCAGTGTCTTAATAGCTGCCTTCTTCTCCCAGGTCTCAGAAACTGCAGGAGAGATGGCATAGGATGTATCCCAGGAAGACAACCCCCTGAAGAATGAGTTTCTTTCTCAGGAGTTCCCTGCTGAGGACAACCCTCAACAGTGAAAGACGCTTTTTGGATGAATATTCTTCTTCTCAGTTAATTTCCTCAATGTCTAGAGACCCTAAATTTATGTATCTGTATGCCGGCCTGTCTGATTGAGGTGTTTCTCCTTTCTTATTCCTACAACACCATTTGAAAGATAACTGAGGGGACTGCCTTGACATCTCACGTCCTAGAGGAGAAACAGCACTACAACTGTGTTTCTAAATGTTCATTAAGAAAATCCTGTTAGGAAATGGTTTTGGTTATGATTTTTATTGACGTTTTCTTTTTGTTGTTTCATAGTTATATATTCTTGTTACTGTTTTTCATTTTTTATATCATTTTAGTTGTTCATTTTATGCCTGTTTTTGTAAATTGTACTCTTTATGAATAAAAATTGATTTGTAACTCTTGACTCTTAAGACCATCTTAATCAAGGGTCCTTTCCCCTCGTGTACACTTAGAACTGACAGCTAGATATGGATCTTTGCATGGTCCAGGGAGCATGGGTAAATAGTGAATTCAAAGCCACCAAGGGGCTACACAGGTTGATAGTGTCTTTTGTGTGGATAATGTGACTTTTTTATGGACACACACTTTATGATGTAATTGCTGACATACTGTACCCTTGCTGTCATGTATTCTGTTCATCCTAGTCTATATCAGTCTACAACACACATTCCTTATTGACTGTGTGCACCACATATTGAGTAACATAAACTCATGCCTGTAGAGCTGCAGGAAAAATTACAACTTTCACAAAGGAATATAGAAGTAATCCTAATTGAGAACCATGTGCCTCAGTTTTTCTTACAATACAGCATCAGTATTAAACCACAGAGATAATGTCCGTCAATGTCATTTTGGGAAGTATGTTTTTATAGGTGATATATTCCTTCACCATTCATATGCTGTGTTTTTTATTGTTGCTAATTATATTTATTTTTATCATTTAACTCATTGGATTTTTTTTAAATGTATGTCTGGGCCACACCTGAGTACATTTCCCTCATGATCCAAAAGAGGGAATAACATTCCCCATTGTAGATGATTGTTAGGGACCATGTGGTTCTTCTGAGAGAGCAGCAGATGCTCTAGCATGGGAGTCATCACCACAGCCCCTGTAGGAAGCTTTTGTCCTTCCAGGGCATGGCTGTACTAGGTGGACACGATCACCTCCCATTAAGGAGACAGGTCTCAGGAAATGTGTATGTACAGGTGGTTGAACTATGCCTGCTCAATGTGGTAGGCTGCTAGGCATCCATACTGGGCTCTGGTGCCTCCACTGCTCATTGTGCATTCAGGATCATCCTCCAGCATCTCTCAGTTTCAATTCCAAACAGATCTTTCACTTACTATCAATGATGATTATATAGATTTTGAACATCTGATAAAATACAGAAGAGACTAGCCTCCTTCTTCAGGCCAACTTGGCATAATGAATTCTTTTGATAGAAAGCAAGATAATTTGTAGGGAGCGGCTAAAGATGGCGCCGACATCCGGTGGTCATTTGTGGTAAACTCCTACAGCGCATGTTTTGGCATACCACCAGCACCTACAAGGCCAGGGTGATATTCATGCTAAATAGGTATTTCATACTCCACCAATCCCCAGTGGACAAATTTACAGCCATAGTCTATTTTGTATATAAGGCAAGTGCCTTTGTTCCTTGGGGTCCCCATATTAACAATTAGGTGTTCCTGCAATAAAGGCTGTTGAGAAGAATCCGATGGTGTTGTGTCTTCCTTGCTGGTCAAGGTGGGTGCTTCAACTGGTGGCCCGTACGGGAACCCCAAGTCTTATCTCGTGTGGATCTCAGAACTTTTCAGCCTCAGGACGGTGAAGTCAGAAAGCTCCCAGGTAAGGGACCAGCCAGTTCTCTGGAGGTAAGCAGAGATTGTAATAGTCCTGGACACAAGTCTGTAAGGCTCCCGGGTAATAGGGACTATACAATTTCCCTAATGGGACAATAAAGTTCTCTGCAGTAAACAGAGACGGTGAGTGCCTTGGTTTAGAGGAAAAAAGGGTTTGTGGAGCACGGCAATGTTATCTTTCTCATTTGATCCTCTGTGGGTTGGACTAGCACTTTTGCCGTTTACTTTTTTTTGTGTTGTGGTGTGGCTACTGTTTGAATTTCCATCGTCTGGGGTTTGCGGGGAAGAGCCAACTAGTGATGGGCCACAGGATAGTGTGTAAATAAACACGCCAGTCTGCCCTGCTCATAAATCGAGTTAATCAATCGTAAAAGATCATAAGCATGGGAAACTCACACTCCACCCTGCTCCTGTCAGCTCTTCAGGAGCTTCTTGGTCAGCGTAAGCTTAAAATCGAAAGGAAAATCCTGCTGAGTTTTCTTGATGAGTGTGATCGTTGTGCTCCATGGTTTATAGTGTCATGGTCTCTTACTTTACGGGCATGGGACAAGTTAGGAAGAGATCTGGATAGGGAAATAACAGAGGGCAAGCTTAAACCAGGGAGAAAGCTGCTCTGGCGAATGGTCCGTGCCTGCCTAGAAGATAAACGATGTGAGGAAGCTGTTAGAACAGGTCAGAGAATCCTTACAGAGCAACAAGAAAGCATGTCAGAGGGAGAAAATCTCTCGAAGGGAGAAAAGAAAAGAAAGGGAGATAAAAGAAACAGAGAGAAGGCAGAGATGAAAAAAGGGGATAATCAGGACCAAGAAACAAATAAGATATTTAAAGGCATTGACTTTGGGAATGTCTAGTGACTCAGAGATTAGTGATAATGACTTGGCAGACCTTGAGGAAGAAGCTGCTCGGTATGAGAAAGAGAGATATTATCCAGATTGGCCACATGCCAACGCTATGTGGCAGCAAGTCAAAGAAGTAGATAAGAAAGCAGTTATATCAACAGCACCCCTGCACCTCCATATAACCCTCAACATAAGCACATGGTAAAGCCTACAGGAGGTACTTCTTTTTGCCCGGAGGTATGGAAAGAGATAGGATTGAGTTTTCCAGTTTTTCTGGATGCAAACGGGCAGCGATATCATGAACCTGTTGACTTTAAGACAATAAAGCAATTAGCAAAGTCAGTCAAAACTTATGGAGTCAACACAGCTTTTGCTATCGCTCAGATTGAGGCTCTTGGCAGATACTGTCTTACCCCTGGAGATTGGGGGAGTTTAGCTACAGCTTGCCTCTCTCCAGGTCAATACTTGAATTGGAAATCTTACCTGTATGAATATGCTAACATTCAAGCTGCCATTAATCAGGCTTCAGGAGCAGATCCTCAGAGACACTGGGACGCTGACATGCTATTGGGAATAGGCAGATTTGCTCTGGACCAGATTGGTTATCCAGATCAAGTCTAGAGTCAGATTAATGAAATAGCCATTAAAGCCTGGAAAGCATTGCCCAATAGAAGTGCAGTCTCTGGGAACCTTACCAAGGTTCTGCAAGGATCCACAGAGCCTTTTTCAGACTTTGTAGCCCACATGGTAGAGTCCGCTACCAAGGTCTTTGGAGACCCTGATACAGCTATGCCTTTTTTTTTATTAACTTGAGTATTTCTTATATACATTTCAAGTGTTATTCCCTTTCCCGGTTTCCGGGCAAACATCCCCCTCCCCCCTCCCCTTCCTTATGGGTGTTCCCCTCCCAACCCTCCCCCCATTGCCGCCCTCCCCCCATAGTCTAGTTCACTGGGGGTTCAGTCTTAGCAGGACCCAGGGCTTCCCCTTCCACTGGTGCTCTTACTAGGATATTCATTGCTACCTATGGGGTCAGAGTCCAGGGTCAGTCCATATATAGTCTTTAGGTAGTGGCTTAGTCCCTGGAAGCTCTGGTTCCTTGACATTGTTGTACATATGGGGTCTCGAGCCCCTTCAAGCTCTTCCAGTTCTTTCTCTGATTCCTTCAACGGGGGACCTATTCTCAGTTCAGTGGTTTGCTGCTGGCATTTGCCTCTGTATTTGCTGTATTCTGGCTGTGTCTCTCAGGAGCGATCTACATCCGGCTCCTGTCGGTCTGCACTTCTTTGCTTCATCCATCTTGTCTAATTGGGTGGCTGTATATGTATGGGCCATATGTGGGGCAGGCTCTGAATGGGTGTTCCTTCAGTCTCTGTTTTAATCTTTGCCTCTCCCTTCCCTGCCAAGGGTATTCTTTTTCCTCATTTAAAGAAGGAGTGAAGCATTCACATTTTGATCATCCGTCTTCAGTTTCGTTTGTTCTAGGGATCTAGGGTAATTCATGCATTAGGGCTAATAGCCACTTATCAATGAGTGCATACCATGTATGTCTTTCTGTGATTGGTTAGCTCACTCAGGATGATATTTTCCAGTTCCAACCATTTGCCTACGAATTTCATAAACTCGTTTTTGATAGCTGAGTAATATTCCATTGTGTAGATGTACCACATTTTCTGTATCCATTCCTCTGTTGAAGGGCATCTGGGTTCTTTCGAGTTTCGAGTTTGATCTTCTCATTGAGTCCTGGATTTCCTGTATGTTTTGGACCAGTAGCTTTTTCCGCTTTACATTATCTTTGACAGTTGAGTCAATGATTTCTATGGAATCTTCTGCTCCTGAGATTCTCTCTGCCATCTCTTGTATTCTGTTGGTGAAGCTTGTATCTACAGCTCCTTGTCTCTTCTTTTGGTTTTCTATATCCAGGGTTGTTTCCATGTGTTCTTTCTTGATTGCTTCTATTTCCATTTTTAATTCCTTCAACTGTTTGATTGTGTTATCCTGGAATTCTTTCAGGGATTTTTGTGTCTCCTCTCTATGGGCTTCTACTTGTTTATTTATGTTTTCCTGGAATTCTTTCAGGCATTTTTGCGATTCCTCTCTGTAGGCTTCTACTTGTTCTCTAAGGGAGTTCTTCACGTCTTTCTTGAAGTCCTCCAGCATCATGATCAAAAATGATTTTGAAACTAGATCTTGCTTTTCTGGTGTGTTTGGATATTCCATGTTTGTTTGATGGGAGAATTGGGCTCTGATGGTGCCATGTAGTCTTGGTTTCTGTTGCTTGGGTTCCTGCGCTTGCCTCTCGCCATCAGATTATCTCTAGTGTTACTTTGTTCTGCTATTTCTGACAGTGGCTAGACTGTCCTATAAGCCTGTGTGTCAGGAGTGCTGTAGACCTGTTTTCCTCTCTCTCAGTCAGTTATGGGGACAGAGTGTTCTGCTTTCGGGCGTGTAGTTTTTCCTCTCTACAGGTCTTCAGCTGTTCCTGTGGGCCTGTGTCTTGAGTTCACCAGGCAGGTTTCTTGCAGCAGAAAATTTGGTCTTACCTGTGGTCCCGAGGCTCAGGTTCGCTCGTGGGGTGCTGCCCAGGGGCTCTCTGCAGCGGCAGCAACCAGGAAGACCTGTGCCGCCCCTTCCGGGAGCTTCAGTGCACCAGGGTTCCAGATGGTCTTTGGCTTTTTCCTCTGGCGTCCGAGATGTGTGTGCAGAGAGCAGTCTCTTCTGGTTTCCCAGGCTTGTCTGCCTCTCTGAAGGTTTAGCTCTCCCTCCCACGGGATTTGGGTGCAGAGAACTGTTTATCTGGTCTGTTTCCGCTATGCCTCTTATTAAGCAGCTAGTGTATGAACAACGTACAAAAGAATGTAGGACTGCTATAACACCATATAAACATAAAGGTTTAGAGATGTGGATGAAAGTCTGCAGGGAAATAGGAGGGCCATTGACTAATGTTGGCCTAGCGGCAGCAATGATACAATTAAGAAAGAAGGTTACTGCAGATACCTCCTTCAAATCTGGCCGTAAAGGGCACTATGGACGACAGTGCCCTGAAAGAAGTGGGGAACGGGGTAGTAACAGACCTCCACAACCTAGATTGTGCCCCCGCTGTAGGAAGGGAAACCACTGGGCAAATGAATGTCGATCTGTGAAAGACTTGGATGGTCGCCCTCTAGCGACAGGATATGGTGGTACACGGCCAAAAAACAGACAATGGGGCGCACGTCCCCAGGGCCCTCAAATATATGGGGCTCTACAGAAAGACAGGCAAGGACAGGACAAACAGAGGCCTTGGCCTTCTCTTCACCACCCGAAGGACCGAGGAGAGCCACTAAAGGCTCCACAGACTGGACCTCCACTCCACCACCAGACTCGTACTGACCCCCCAAATGGGAGTACAGCCTATAGATATAGATTTTAGAGTACCCCTCTCTAAAGACACAGTTGGGCTGTTGTTGGGACGCTCCTCTTCTGCCCCGAAAGGTTTGCAAATTGTACCTGGAGTAGTTGACCCTGATTATTTAGGCACAGTAAAAGTCCTGGCAGCCTCTCCCCAGGGAATTACTGCTATTTCCCCTGGAGACAGAATTGCTCAGCTGCTGCTTCTGCCTAGCTTACATAGGCACTTTCCTGCAGAAAATAGGATTAGAGGAGACGGGGCTTGGGATCTACAGGTTCCCGATTTGCCTTTATCTCGTTAGAACTAGGTGATCGTCCCATGTTAACATTGACTGTGGATGGACGGTCATTCCTTGGTTTGTTAGACACTGGAGTAGATCGTAGTATCATCTCTGTTCATGACTGGCCACCTAGATGGCCCATGCCAACATCATCGCAGGCCCTACGTGGTCTGGGGTACGAGATGGCTCCCTTAATAAGCTCCAAAGAATTGACATGGGAGGATGAAGAAGGTAGATCTGGAATGATTACTCCCTATATTATGGACATTCCTGTGTCTCTGTGGGTCAGAGATGTCTTAATAAATTTAGATATGAGACTGACTAATGAGTATTCCCCACAGGCCAAGGATATGATGATAAAAATGGACTACATGCCCAGAAAAGATTTAGGAAAATATTTACAAGGACAAGTTGACTCAGTGCTGCTGAATTCTAAAAGAGACAGGACGGGTCTGGGTTTTTCCTACGGGCCATTGAGAGAGGCATACCCATTACATGGAAAACAGAAGAGCCTGTGTGGATTCCTCAATGGCCTTTATCCTCTGAAAAATTAACTGCTGCTGCTGAATTAGTGTCTGAACAGCTGCAATTGGGACATATACAGTCATCCACATCACCCTGGAATACACCTATATTTGTTATTAAGAAAAAAATCAGGAAAATTGCGATTATTACATGATTTAAGAGCTATCAATTCACCTAAACATAGTAAAAGCCATATACAGCAAACCAGTTGCTAACATTAAACTAAATGGAGAGAAACTTGAAGCAATCCCACTAAAATCAGGGACTAGACAAGGCTGCCCACTCTCTCCCTACTTATTCAATATAGTTCTTGAAATTCTAGCCAGAGCAATCAGACAACAAAAGGAGGTCAAGGGGATACAGATTGGAAAAGAAAAAGTAAAAATATCACTATTTTCACATGATATGATAGTATATTTGAGTGATCCCAAAAGTTCAACCAGAGAACTACTAAAGCTAATAAACAAGTTCAGCAAAGTGGCTGGGTATAAAATTAACTCACATAAATCAGTAGCCTTCCTCTACATGAAAGAGAAACAAGCTGAGAAAGAAATTAGGGAAACGACACCCTTCATAATAGACCCAAATAAGATAAAGTACCTCGGTGTGACGTTAGCAAAGCAAGTAACCCAGACCCGGTGAGAGAGAGACCCAACCGCCTGGTCAGGTGGGCACTCCTGAGGCTGCAGAGCGGAAGAGACCACCAACACTGCTCACCCCTGCCCACATCCCTGGCCCAAGAGGAAACTGTATAAGGCCTCTGGGCTCCCGTGGGGGAGGGCCCAGGAGCGGCAGGACACCTGCCTGAGACACCGCCGGAACCTGAAAGTAACAGACCGGATAAACAGTTATCTGCACCAAAATCCCGTGGGAGGGAGAGCTAAACCTTCAGAGAGGCAGACAAGCCTGGGAAACCAGAAGAGACTGCTCCCTGCAGACACATCTCGGACGCCAGAGGAAAAAGCCAAAGACCATCTGGAACCCTGGTGCACTGAAGCTCCCGGAAGGGGCGGCACAGGTCTTCCTGGTTGCTGCCGCTGCAGAGAGCCCCTGGGCAGCACCCCATGAGCGAACCTGAGCCTCGGGACCACAGGTAAGACCAAATTTTCTGCTGCAAGAAACCTGCCTGGTGAACTCAAGACACAGGCCCACAGGAACAGCTGAAGACCTGTAGAGAGGAAAAACTACACGCCTGAAAGCAGAACACTCTGTCCCCATAACTGACTGAAAGAGAGGAAAACAGGTCTACAGCACTCCTGACACACAGGCTTATAGGACAGTCTAGCCACTGTCAGAAATAGCAGAACAAAGTAACACTAGAGATAATCTGATGGCGAGAGGCAAGCGCAGGAACCCAAGCAACAGAAACCAAGACTACATGCCATCATCGGAGCCCAATTCTCCCACCAAAACAAACATGGAATATCCAAACTCACCAGAAAAGCAAGATCTAGTTTCAAAATCATATTTGATCATGATGCTGGAGGACTTCAAGAAAGACATGAACACACTTAGGGAAACACAGGAAAACATTAATAAACAAGTAGAAGCCCACAGAGAGGAATCGCAAAAATGCCTGAAAGAATTCCAGGAAAACATAAATAAACAAGTAGAAGCCCATAGAGAGGAGACACAAAAATCCCTGAAAGAATTCCAGGATAACACAATCAAA
Source organism: Rattus norvegicus (assembly GCF_021556685.1). Lineage (NCBI taxonomy): Eukaryota > Metazoa > Chordata > Mammalia > Rodentia > Muridae > Rattus > Rattus norvegicus. Next base: position 37,892,308 of record NC_141552.1, read on the forward strand.
CAGTTGAAGGAATTAAAAATGGAAATAGAAGCAATCAAGAAAGAACACATGGAAACAACCCTGGATATAGAAAACCAAAAGAAGAGACAAGGAGCTGTAGATACAAGCTTCACCAACAGAATACAAGAGATGGCAGAGAGAATCTCAGGAGCAGAAGATTCCATAGAAATCATTGACTCAACTGTCAAAGATAATGTAAAGCGGAAAAAGCTACTGGTCCAAAACATACAGGAAATACAGGACTCAATGAGAAGATCAAACCTAAGGATAATACGTATAGAAGAGAGTGAAGACTCCCAGCTCAAAGGACCAGTAAATATCTTCAACAAAATCATAGAAGAAAACTTCCCTAACCTAAAAAAAGAGATACCCATAGACATACAAGAAGCCTACAGAACTCCAAATAGATTGGACCAGAAAAGAAACACCTCCCATCACATAATTGTCAAAACACCAAACACACAAAATAAAGAAAGAATATTAAAAGCAGTAAGGGAAAAAGGTCAAGTAACATATAAAGGGAGACCTATCAGAATCACACCAGACTTCTCGCCAGGAACTATGAAGGCCAGAAGATCCTGGACTGATGTTATACAGACCCTAAGAGAACACAAATGCCAGCCCAGCTTACTGTATCCAGCAAAACTCTCAATTAACATTGATGGAGAAACCAAGATATTCCATGACAAAACCAAATTTACACAATATCTTTCTACAAATCCAGCACTACAAAGGATAATAAATGGTAAAGCCCAACATAAGGAGGCAAGCTATACCCTACAAGAAGCAAGAAACTAATCGTCTTGGCAACAAAACAAAGAGAATGAAAGCACACAAACATAACCTCACATCCAAATATGAATATAACGGGAAGCAATAATCACTATTCCTTAATATCTCTCAATATCAATGGCCTCAACTCCCCAATAAAAAGACATAGATTAACAAACTGGATACGCAACGAGGACCCTGCATTCTGCTGCCTACAGGAAACACACCTCAGAGACAAAGACAGACACTACCTCAGAGTGAAAGGCTGGAAAACAACTTTCCAAGCAAATGGTCAGAAGAAGCAAGCTGGAGTAGCCATTCTAATATCAAATAAAATCAATTTCCAACTAAAAGTCATCAAAAAAGATAAGGAAGGACACTTCATATTCATCAAAGGAAAATCCACCAAGATGAAGTCTCAATCCTAAATATCTATGCCCCAAATACAAGGGCAGCTACATATGTAAAAGAAACCTTACTAAAGCTCAAAACACACATTGCACCTCACACAATAATAGTGGGAGATTTCAACACCCCACTCTCATCAATGGACAGATCATGGAAACAGAAATTAAACAGTGATGTCGACAGACTAAGAGAAGTCATGAGCCAAATGGACTTAACAGATATTTATAGAACATTCTATCCTAAAGCAAAAGGATATACCTTCTTCTCAGCTCCTCATGGTACTTTCTCCAAAATAGACCATATAATTGGTCAAAAAACGGGCCTCAACAGGTACAGAAGGATAGAAATAATCCCATGCGTGCTATCGGACCACCACGGCCTAAAACTGGTCTTCAATAACAATAAGGGAAGAATGCCCACATATACGTGGAAATTGAACAATGCTCTACTCAATGATAACCTGGTCAAGGAAGAAATAAAGAAAGAAATTAAAAACTTTTTAGAATTTAATGAAAATGAAGATACAACATACTCAAACTTATGGGACACAATGAAAGCTGTGCTAAGAGGAAAACTCATAGCGCTGAGTGCCTGCAGAAAGAAACAGGAAAGAGCATATGTCAGCAGCTTGACAGCACACCTAAAAGCTTTAGAACAAAAAGAAGCAAATACACCCAGGAGGAGTAGAAGGCAGGAAATAATCAAACTCAGAGCTGAAATCAACCAAGTAGAAACAAAAAGGACCATAGAAAGAATCAACAGAACCAAAAGTTGGTTCTTTCAGAAAATCAACAAGATAGATAAACCCTTAGCCAGACTAACGAGAGGACACAGAGAGTGCGTCCAAATTAACAAAATTAGAAATGAAAAGGGAGACATAACTACAGATTCAGAGGAAATTCAAAAAATCATCAGATCTTACTATAAAAACCTATATTCAACAAAATTTGAAAATCTTCAGGAAATGGACAATTTCCTAGACAGATACCAGGTATCGAAGTTAAATCAGGAACAGATAAACCAGTTAAACAACCCCATAACTCCTAAGGAAATAGAAGCAGTCATTAAAGGTCTCCCAACCAAAAAGAGCCCAGGTCCAGACGGGTTTAGTGCAGAATTCTATCAAACCTTCATAGAAGACCTCATACCAATATTATCCAAACTATTCCACAAAATTGAAACAGATGGAGCCCTACCGAATTCCTTCTACGAAGCCACAATTACTCTTATACCTAAACCACACAAAGACACAACAAAGAAAGAGAACTTCAGACCAATTTCCCTTATGAATATCGATGCAAAAATACTCAATAAAATTCTGGCAAACCGAATTCAAGAGCACATCAAAACAATCATCCACCATGATCAAGTAGGCTTCATCCCAGGCATGCAGGGATGGTATAATATATGGAAAACCATCAACGTGATCCATTATATAAACAAACTGAAAGAACAGAACCACATGATCATTTCATTAGATGCTGAGAAAGCATTTGACAAAATTCAACACCCCTTCATGATAAAAGTCCTGGAAAGAATAGGAATTCAAGGCCCATACCTAAACATAGTAAAAGCCATATACAGCAAACCAGTTGCTAACATTAAACTAAATGGAGAGAAACTTGAAGCAATCCCACTAAAATCAGGGACTAGACAAGGCTGCCCACTCTTTCCCTACTTATTCAATATAGTTCTTGAAGTTCTAGCCAGAGCAATCAGACAACAAAAGGAGATCAAAGGGATACAGATCGGAAAAGAAGAGGTCAAAATATCACTATTGGCAGATGACATGATAGTATATTTAAGTGATCCCAAAAGTTCCACCAGAGAACTACTAAAGCTGATAAACAACTTCAGCAAAGTGGCTGGGTATAAAATTAACTCAAATAAATCAGTTGCCTTCCTCTATACAAAAGAGAAACAAGCCGAGAAAGAAATTAGGGAAACGACACCCTTCATAATAGACCCAAATAATATAAAGTACCTCGGTGTGACTTTAACCAAGCAAGTAAAAGATCTGTACAATAAGAACTTCAAGACACTGAGGAAAGAAATTGAAGAAGACCTCAGAAGATGGAAAGATCTCCCATGCTCATGGATTGGCAGGATTAATATAGTAAAAATGGCCATTTTACCAAAGGCGACCTACAGATTCAATGCAATCCCCATCAAAATACCAATCCAATTCTTCAAAGAGTTAGACAGAACAATTTGCAAATTCATCTGGAATAACAAAAAACCCAGGATAGCTAAAACTATCCTCAACAATAAAAGGACTTCAGGGGGAATCACTATCCCTGAACTCAAGCAGTATTACAGAGCAATAGTGATAAAAACTGCATGGTATTGGTACAGAGACAGACAGATAGACCAATGGAACAGAATTGAAGACCCAGAAAGGAACCCACACACCTATGGGCACTTGATTTTTGACAAAGGAGCCAAAACCATCAAATGGAAAAAAGATAGCATTTTCAGCAAATGTTGCAGATTCAACTGGAGGGCAACATGTAGAAGAATGCAGATCGATCCATGCTTATCACCTGTACAAAGCTTAAGTCCAAGTGGATCAAGGACCTCCACATCAAACCAAATACACTCAAACTAATAGAAGAAAAACTAGGGAAGCATCTGGAACACATGGGCACTGGAAAAAATTTCCTGAACAAAACACCAATAGCTTATGCTCTAAGATCAAGAATCGACAAATGGGATCTCATAAAACTGCAAAGCCTCTGTAAGGCAAAGGACACTGTGGTTAGGACAAAACGGCAACCAACAGATTGGGAAAAGATCTTTACCAATCCTACAACAGATAGAGGCCTTATATCCAAAATATACAAAGAACTCAAGAAGTTAGACCGCAGGGAAACAAATAGCCCTATTAAAAAATGGGGTTCAGAGCTAAACAAAGAATTCACAGCTGAGGAATGCCGAATGGCTGAGAAACACCTAAAGAAATGTTCGACATCTTTAGTCATAAGGGAAATGCAAATCAAAACAACCATGAGATTTCACCTCACACCAGTGAGAATGGCTAAGATCAAAAACTCAGGTGACAGCAGATGCTGGCGAGGATGCGGAAAAAGAGGAACACTCCTCCATTGTTGGTGGGATTGCAGACTGGTAAAACCATTCGGGAAATCAGTCTGGAGGTTCCTCAGAAAATTGAACATTGAACTGCGTGAGGATCCAGCTATACCTCTCTTGGGCATATACCCAAATGATGCCCCAACATATAAAAAAGACACGTGCTCCACTATGTTCATCGCAGCCTTATTTATAATAGCCAGAAGCTGGAAAGAACCCAGATGCCCTTCAACAGAGGAATAGATACAGAAAATGTGGTACATCTACACAATGGAATACTACTTAGCTATCAAAAACAATGACTTTATGAAATTCGTAGGCAAATGGTTGGAACTGGAAAATATCATCCTGAGTGAGCTAACCCAATCACAGAAAAACACACATGGTATGCACTCATTGATGAGTGGCTATTAGCCCAAATGCTTGAATTACCCTAGATGCCAAAACACATGAAACTCAAGACGGATGATCAAAATGTGAATGCTTCACTCCTTCTTTAAAAGGGGAACAAGAATACCCTTGGCAGGGAATAGAGAGGCAAAGATTAAAACAGACACAGAAGGAACACCTATTCAGAGCCTGCCCCACATGTGGCCCATTCATACACAGCCACCCAATTAGATAAGATGGATGAAGCAAAGAAGTGCAGGCCAACAGGAGCCGGATGTAGATCGCTCCTGAGAGACACAGCCAGAATACAGCAAATATCTCTATATTTGCCAACAGCAAACCACTGAACTGAGAATAGGACCCCGGTTGAAGGAATCAGAGAAAGAACTGGAAGAGCATGAAGGGGCTCGAGATCCCATATGTAAAACCAACCAAAGCCAAGCAACCAAAGCCTCCAGGGACTAAGCCACTACCTAAAGGCTATACATGGACTGACCCTGGACTCTGACCTCATAGGTAGCAATGAATATCCTAGTAAAAGCACCAGTGGAAGGGGAAGCCCTGGGTCCTGCTAAGACTGAACCCCCAGTGAACTAGATTGTTGGGGGGAGGGGGGTAATGGGGGGAGGATGGGGAGGGGAACACCCATAAGGAAGTGGATGCCCCCATGTGGCTGTTTGCCCTGAAACCGGGAAAGGGAATAACACTCGAAATGTATATAAGAAATATTCAAGTTAATAAAAAAAAATAAAAGAAAAAAAAAAGAAAAAAAAAAGAGCTATCAATTCTCAGATGCAAATAATGGGTCCCATACAGAGAGGTTTACCATTGCTCTCTGGTATTCCTGCTGGTTGGCCTATTATTATCATTGATATTAAAGATTGCTTTTTTTCCATCCCTCTTGCCCCACAAGATAGCGTGCTATTTGCATTTACTTTGCCTTCTATGAATAATGAAGAGCCTGATAAGCACTATCAGTGGGTGGTCTTGCCTCAAGGTATGGCTAATAGCCCTACTATGTGTCAGCTATATGTAGGACAAGCCTTACAGCCTGTACGTGACCAATTTCCAAAATTAAGAATAATATATTTTATGGCTGATATATTGCTTTCCACAAAAGATTGTGACACATTAAAAGTGGCCTATGTGGAAATGGTTAAAGTGCTTGAAGATAATCAATTGTTCATAGCATCTGAAAAGGTTCAGATGGGACAAATGGGGGAATATTTAGGAACAAAAGTTACTTCTAATAGTATTTCCCCTCAGAAAATTGAATTACAAAAAGTTCATTTAAAAACATTAAGTGAATTTCAGAAATTACTAAGAAGCCTAAATTGGATTCAACCTTATATTAATGTGCCCAATGTAGAGTTACAGCCACTCTATGAGATCCTGAAAGGGGATTCTCAGCTTACATCAACCCGTGCTTTAAACAAGGAAGCACGATTATCCTTAAGGAAAGTAGAGGAAAGATTGGAAAAGGCAATGCTAAGAAGGTATAAGGAAAAGGAGGATCTCTTTTTGTGTATACTGAGAACCTTTTCGTCAGCCTACAGGAGTGCTGTGGCAACAAGGACCGCTTCTGTGGATTTATCGTCATATTTCTCCAAATAAGAGCCTTGAATATTATCCTTCTGCTGTTGCACAGCTTGCTATGTTAGGTGTTAAATCTTGTAGTCAGCATTTTGGCATTTGGTATCATATGACACAGATGTCCTGTGTTTCCTCCCTTAGAGGCTATGTATTACTCCTTTGCAAGCTAACTTCTCTCAGTATTCTCAACAGAGCAAAGAAATCTCGAATTACCTGAAAGGAAACTGATCCATGAAAGCGGAGCAATTATCGAGACAACTGCTGATGAAGATTGCTGTCCTTAACAACACAAGATTGGAACCTATCACGTTTGGAGATTTCACTTCATGGATTACCAATGCTTTCTCCTTTTTTAAAGAATGGGCTGGCATGTTTGCCTGGGGGGCCATTCTCCTCTTGGGATGTGGAGTATGTCTATGGCTTTTTTGCCGTTTACAATGAGAGCATGCCAGACAAAAAGCGATTGTTTACCAAGCTATGGTTGCCATTGAAAGAGGTGCGTCTCCCAACATATGGCTGGCCTCTTTGAAAAATTAAGAGTTCGCCCTAGATCGTATTTTGTCACTGTCATGTGAAGCCATTGTATCCAGAGACGGGCAACTTTCCTCGGGCTTGGACCAACCTAAGGCAGGAGCCCTGTGGTGATTGGGTTAATCCAAGGACGGGTAAGGCCAAGCTGTCGAGAGGAATGACCTAAGACAGGAGCAATGACAATATTGACGTGACACCCTGATCTAGACCAGTCATAGACAGAGGTGGCTACACCCCGTTTGAACATACGGGCTGGTCAAATGCTCCTCTGCGCAACACACACATATAGCCCAGAACAGTGTGTTACAGCATACGTTCATTTACTGCCATTAGGGTGCAGTCCTAACTGCAAGAGTGGCTCGCCATGGCCGAGCTGGGCACTCTGTGAGGCATGTTTGACCTCTCTCAGACCACTACCTCCACCTAATGGGTTCATTTTTAAAAAAACAAAAAAGAGGGAGATGTAGGGAGCGGCTAAAGATGGCGCCGACATCCGGTGGTCATTTGTGGTAAACACCTACAGCACATGTGTTGGCATACCACCAGCACCTACAAGGCCAGGGTGATATTCATGCTAAATAGGTATTTCATACTCCACCAATCCCCAGTGGACAAATTTACAGCCATAGTCTGTTTTGTATATAAGGCAAGTGCCTTTATTCCTTGGGGTCCCCGTATTAACAATTAGGTGTTCCTGCAATAAAGGCTGTTGAGAAGAATCCGACGGTGTTGCGTCTTCCTTGCTGGCCAAGGTGGGCGCTACAATAATTATCTTAATCTATGCAGTTTAGGGAGGACCTCAAGAGGATCCGTAGTGAATGCACACTGCAGCTGTGAACACATGTTTCTTTTGGAGAGCAGGTCTGTGCAAGCCCAGAACTTAGGTAGGACAGTTCATGTTGCCACTTTTCCATGGCAAATCTGTGATTGTATTGAGAAAGTATGTTTCCACGTGACTCATTTCCAATTTATGGAATTAAACTGACTAACTGAGAGTGGAGGTGACTTGGAGAGATAAAGTGCAGAAGAATAATCCAGTATGTCTACAAACAGATGCTGTCTCATCAGGAATTTTCAATGCTCAGCAGCTAGAGAAGCAAGGGAGAGGCATTGGTTACTCTCAAGCTTAGGTCCTCTAGTCATTATAAGGTGACCATGACACAAAAAGTGTCATAGGTATCACAATAGAAGCTAGTAACTAGATTTAACCAACATATCACATTAATGCTGTATTTGCCCTTTTTTTTTTTTTTTTTTGCCCTTTTAGGACCTGGAAGAGGCTTGGGGTTTTCTAATCCTACTCATAATTTATTATCCTTCCCAACACGATGTGCTTTTTCTGTTAATGATAACAGTGCCATACAATACCTTGGATTTTTTTTTTTTTAGCTTTTTTTCCCCATCTTTATTGAATTGCGTATTTCTTTCTTTTTTCTTTAGTAATTTGAGTATTTCTTATTTACATTTCGATTGTTATTCCCCTTCTCTGTTTCCGGGCCAAGGTCCCCCAACCCCTCCCCCTCCTGTTCTATATGGGCTTCCCCTCCCCATCCTCCCCCCATTACAACCCTCCCCCCAAACAATCATGTTCACTGTAGGTTCAGTTTTGTCAGGACCAAGGGTTTCCCCTTCCACTGGTGCTCTTACTAGGCTATTCATTGCTACCTATGAGGTTGGACCCCAGGGTCAGTCCAAGTATAAACTTTGGGTAGAGGCTTAGTCCCTGGAAACTCTAGTTGGTTGGCATTGTTGTTCATATGGGGTCTCAAGCCCCTTCAAGCTCTTCCAGTCTTCTCTCTGATTCCTTCAATGGGGGTCTTGTTCTCAGTTCAGTGGTTTGCTGCTGGCATTCGCCTAGGTATTCACTGTATTCTGGTTGTGTATCCTAAAGAGATCTACATCCGGTTCCTGTCAGCCTGCAATTTTTTGCTTCATCCATCTTATCAAGTTTGGTGACTGTATACATATGGGGCCACATGTGGGGCAGGCTTTGAATGGGTGTTCCTTCTGCCTCTTTTCTGAACTATGCCTCCCTATTCCCTGGAAACGGTATTCTTGTTCCCCTTTTAAAGAAGGAGTGAAGCATTCACATTTTGGTCGTCCTTCTTGAGTTTCACACGTTCTGTTCATCTAGGGTAATTCAAGCATTTGGGCTAATAGCCACTTATCAATGAGTACATACCATGTGTGTTTTTCTGTGATTGGTTTATCTCACTCAGGATGCTATTTTCCAGTTCCATCCATTTGCCTATGAATTTCATAAAGTCATAATTTTTGATAGCTGAGTAATACTCCATTGTGTAGACATACTACATTTTCTGTATCCATTCCTCTGTTGAAGGGCATCTGGGTTCTTTCCAGATTCTGGCGATTATAAATCAGGCTGCTATTAACGTAGTGGAGCATGTGTCTTTGTTACATGTTGGGGCATCTTTTGGGTATATGCCCAAGAGATTTATAGCTGGGTCCTCACGCAGTTCAATGTCCAATTTTCTGAGGAACCTCCAGGCTGATTTGCAGAATGGTTGTACCAGTCTGCAATCCCACCAACAATGGAGGAGTGTTCCTCTTTCTCCACATCCTCACCAGCATTTGCTGTCACCTGAGTTTTTGATCTTAGCCATTCTAACTGGTGTAAGGTGAAATCTAAGGGTTGTTTTGATTTGCATTTCCCTATCACTAAAGATGTTGAACATTTCTTTAGGTGCTTTTCAGTCATTAGGCATTCCTCAGCTGAATTCTTTGTTTACCTCTGAATCCCATTTTTAATAGGGTTATTTGTCTCACTACAGTCTAACTTCTTGAATTCTTTGTATATATTGGATATAAGGCTTCTATCTGTTGTATAATTGGCAAAGATCTTTTCCCAATCTGTTGGTTGCCATTTTGTCCTAACCACAGCGTCCTTTGCCTTACAAAAGCTTTGCAGTTTTATGAGACACCATTTGTCGATTCTTGATCTTAGAGCATAAGCCATTGGTGTTTTGTTCAGGAAATTTTCTCCAGTGCCCATGTGTTCGAGATGCTTCCCCACTTTTTCTTCTATTAGTCTGAGTGTATCTGGTTTGATGTGGAGGTCCTTGATCCACTTGGACTTAAGCTTTGTACAGGGTGGTAAGTATGGATCGATCTGCATTCTTCTACATGTTGACCTCCTATTGAACCAGCACCATTTGCTGAAAATGCTATCTTTTCTCAATTGGATGGTTTAGGCTCCTTTGTCAAAAATCAAATGACCATAGGCTTGTGGATTCATTTCTGTTCTTCAATTCTATTCCATTGATCTATCTGCCTGTTTCTGTACCAATACCATACAGTTTTTATCACAATTGCTCTGCAATACTGCTTGAGTTCAGGGATAGTGATTCCCCCAGAAGTCCTTTTATTGTTGAGGATAGTTTTAGCTATCCTGGGTTTTTGTTATTCCAGATGAATTTGCAAATCTAACTCTTTGAAGAATTGGATTGGTATTTTGATGGGGATTGCATTGAATCTGTAGATCGCTTTTGGTAAAATGGCCATTTTTACTATATTAATCCTGCCAATCCATGAACATGGGAGACCTTTCCATCTTCTGAAGTCTTCTTCAATTTCTTTCTTCAGAGGCTAAAGTTCTTATTGTACAGATATTTTACTTGCTTGGATAAAGTCACACCGAGGTATTTTATATTATTTGGGACTGTTATGAAGGGTGTCGTTTCCCTAATTTCTTTCTCAGCTTGTTTCTCTTTTGTGTAGAAGAAGGCTACTAATTTGTTTGAGTTAATTGTATTCCAAGCCACTTTGCTGAAGTTGTTTACCAGCTTTAGTAGTTCTCTGGTGGAACTTTTGGGATCACTTAAATAAACTATCATATCATCTGCAAATAGTGATATTTTGACTTCTTCTTTTCCAATCTGTATCCCCGTGATCTCCTTTTGTACTCTGATTGCTCTGGCTACAACTTCAAGAACTATATTGAATAAGTAGGGAGAGAGTGTGTAGCCTTGTCTAGTCCCTGATTTTAGTGGTATTGCTTCAAGTTTAGAGCCCAGGTCCAGACAGTTTCAGTGTAGAATTATATCAGACCTTCATAGAAGACCTCATACCAATACTATCCAAACTATTCCACAAAATTGAAACAGATGGAGCGCTATAGAATTCCTTCTATGAAGCCATAGGTACCTAAACCACACAAAGACCCAAAAAAGAAAGAGAACTTCAGACGAATTTCCCTTATGAATATCAATGCAACAATACGCAATGAAATTCTGGAAAACTGAATCCAAGAGCACATCAAAACAATCATCCACCATGATCAAGGAGGCTTCATCCCAGGCATGCAGGGATGGTTTAATATACGGAAAACCATCAAAGTAATCCATTATATAAACAAACTGAAAAAACAAAACCACATGATCATATCATTAGATGCTGAGAAAGCATTTAACAAAATTCAAAACCCCTTCATGAAAAAAGTCCTGGAAAAATAGGAATTCAAGGCCCATACCTAAACATAGTAAAAGCCATATACAGCAAACCAGTAGCTAACATTAAACTAAATGGAGAGAAACTTGAAGCAATCCCACTAAAATCAGGGACTGGACGAGTCTTCCCACGCTCTCCCTACTTAATCAATATAGTTCTTGAAGTTCTAGCCAAAGCCATCAGACAACAAAAGGAGATCAAGGGGATACAGATTAGAAAAGAAGTCAAAATATCACTATTTGCAGAGGATATTTTCTACTGACATGTGTGACATGAGACGAAACAGTCCATGTCATCCCTCACCTGAATAAACTTCCTTAGAGGACAGTGTAGTTGGAGGCTCCTTCTCTCCTCTCCAAGATAGAGAAACATTTCCAGTCTTCAGACAAGTCTGTCAGCCATTGTCCAATGACTGTCTTGAGATGTCCACATTGTCAGCTGAGTGTCTTCATCCAGCCTGCCCTGTAATTGTTGTAGATGATTAATAGGGTTCCAGGCCTAAGATCTAATTCAGTGCTACACTATTTGCCAAACACACTCAGAGCCCTAGCTGCCACCCTAATCCTGTGTGCTCTAGAGAAGGAAATAAAGAACAACATTGTCTATCAAGTTTCTCCTCCAATAAAAGAAGAATCTGCATTGGGTCTTTTAAGTATCTCTAAGCCCCAGCTTCCCCACAGCTCCCTCCATCGATTCCACTATTGGTGCATTTTCAGTAACGCTCACTTTATTCTTGGTGTGCAAAGAATGTGCACCATGACAGTAAAGTGTGTGTGTGTGTGTGTGTGTGTGTTTGTGCGCACGCTCATCCATGAACTCACAATACACTTTTATCAAATGACCCAGAAGACCATAGGAAACCTGTCGATGTGCATGCAGAATTATGTTACTACTGTTTCATGGCACCTTGCAGGGAACACTGAAATAGTGGGCTGCTTTAATAGAGCCTAAAACCAAGCTATGCATGGTTTTCAGTGAGATTGTGATGTGCAACACCACAAAAGAGATCAGCAGAAGCTTCATTTATTCCATGCTGCTGTTACTAAGGTGAGGCAAAGCCTCATCCCATAGAGAGTCTGGTAGGATTTGATGGAAGGAAATAAACTCAGGGTTGAAATCAAGCCTTTAGAAACAAGGAGAAAAATACAAAGTCAAGGAAACCAAGAGCTTGTGTTTTTGTGTATTTTCTTTTTCTTTCTTCCTTTTTTTTTTGAGAAGATCCACAAGAGTGACAACCCCTTCCTCAAACTAACAATGCATAAGAGAGACAATACATAAATTAAAAATCAGAAATGAAATGAGGGACATAACAATAGACACCGAGCAAATTCCAAAATCATTAGTTCTTTCTCACAAGGACTTTACGCCAGAAAACTGGAATATTTATTCGATATTGTTGATTTTCTAGACAGATAACAATTACCAAAGTTAAATCCAGATCTGGGAAGATATCTGAATAATACCGCTAAGAAAATAGATACACTCATTAAAGGTTGCATACATTATATGTTATATTGCTTTCTTTTTGCACGATTAAACCCCTTCGAGGACATTTAGCTATGTTATACAAAGTGTTACTTTTAAAACAAAAGAACAAAGAAAGAAATTGTGGAGTCATTGAGATACACTTCCCAGACAGGATCAAGGAAAGACGGCTGAGAGATGCAAGCAGGGGCTGGAATGCTGCCCTTGAGAAGAAAATGTTTTTCTCACTTTACCTCACACTATGTTGTGCAATGTCCTATTTTTGTGGAAGCGGCTCTCATGCTCTCTGCGTTATGACAAGTATATTGTGATACTAGGAAGAGGGGTGATTTGCTATACAGATATTTTAAGAAGAAGGCTTTCCTTAGTCTTATTTCTTTGCCTAGACTTTCCCCGGTTGTTCCTGGTATGATTGGAATAACGATCTTATTATATCTTGCCAAAAAGTAAAGTGAGGTAATACATATTCATGCCTATATAAGGATTAATAAACTTGCAGCTGAATGCAGTTGCATCTGCCTTTGCTCTGTATCCCCTGTGTCCTGGTTATTTGTGACCAGACCTGGGCCCCCAATGCACCAGATGTTGTCAAGCATCACCCTTCTCAGTGTCAGGTTTATTTTTTTTCTTTTTTTGTAATCTATGATGTGGAGGCGTATTACAGCAACAATATGAAATAGCAGGCTGGCACATATGAAAATTGCCTTGTTTAAGCTAGGTATGGGGACAAGTCTTTAAAACGAGCTGTTAAGATGGGAAACAAATAATGTGTTTGTTGTTGGAATTGAGTCACCTCAGCTGTGTTGCTCTGCCTGCTCAGTGTCCATTCATCCTCACTCTCTTTCTACAGAGGAACTCAAGGTTTGCCCCAGTCGCCTGTGAGCTGTGATATGGGCAGAGAAAGGCCAGGACACAGTGCTGGTTTGCCACTCCTCAGTTATGCTGAACTTTCCACTACTGTACTTGTATATACAACTACAGTGTGGTCAGTTACTGTAGATATTTCTCTCTATATATAATAGAAGGCAACAATGATTGACTACAGCCAATTCTATAAAAAACAAAACTCAGGAAACCTGGCCCTTAGCAGCAATGTATCAAGAAACATCTAGAATGGTGGGTCATGAATTCTGCCAAGCAATGAACTCAGATAGGTGGGGTTGGGAGAAAGATGTCTGGTCAAATAGCCCACTAGATTCACATTGTATCATCTTGATTTAATCTAAGAACAAAGAAGTGGAGTATCTCTGATGGCTTTCTTCTAACCCCTTGAAAGGATCACTGGGGTTTGTCCTCAATACTTCATTCTTCTTGCTGGGGCAACAACACTCAGGGAAGGTTCAGATCGTCATAGACACAGTATTATGCTAGATATACTGAGTAGATGATACTAAGCTGTTCAGATGGTGATACTCATTTGCATGCGTTCTTTTTTTTTTTATTATCTTGAGTATTTCTTATTTACATTTCCAGTGTTATTCCCTTTCCCGGTTTCCGGGCCAACATCCCTCTAACCCCTCCCCTCCCCATCATTATGGGTGTTCCCATCCCCATCCTCCCCCCATTGCCACCCTCCCCCCAACAATCATGTTCACTGGAGGTTCAGTCTTAGCAGGACCCAGGGCTTCCCCTTACAGTGGTGCTTTTACTAGGATATTCATTGCTACCTATGAGGTCAGAGTCCAGGGTCAGTCCATGTATAGTCTTTAGGTAGTGGCTTAGTCCCTGGAAGCTCTGGTTGCTTGGCATTGTTGTTCATATGGGGTCTCGAGCCCCTTCAAGCTTTCCAGTTCTTTCTCTGATTACTTCAACGGGCGTCCTGTTCTCAGTTCTGTGGTTTGCTGCTGGCATTCGCCTCTGTATTTGCTGTATTCTGGCTGTGTCTCTCAGGAGAGATCTACATCCGGCTGCTGTCAGCCTGCACTACTTTGATTCATTCATCTTGTCTAATTGGGTGGCTGTATATGTATGGACCACATGTGGGGCAGGCTCTGAATGGGTGTTCCTTCAGTCTCTGTTTTAATCTTTGCCTCTCTATTCCCTGCCAAGGGTATTCTTGTTACCCTTTTTTTTTTGTTGTTCTTTTTTTTCGGAGTTGGGGATCGAACCCAGGGCCTTGCGCTTCCTCGGCAAGCGCTCTACTACTGAGCTAAATCCCCAACCCCTCTTGTTCCCCTTTTAAAGAAGGAGTGAAGCATTCATTTTGATCATCCGTCTTGAGTTTCTTGTGTTCTAGGCATCTAGGGTAATTCAAGCATTTGGGCTAATAGCCACTTATCAATGAGTGCATACCATGTGTGTTTTTCTGTGATTGGGTTACCTCACTCAGGATGATATTTTCCAGTTCCTTCCATTTGCCTACGAATTTCATAAAGTCATTTTTGATAGTTGAGTAATATTCCATTGTGTAGATGTACCACATTTTCTGTATCCATTCCTCTGTTGAAGGGCATCTGGGTTCTTTCCAGCTTCTGGCTATTATAAATAAGGCTGCTATGAACATAGTGGAGCATGGCTTTTTTATATGTTGGGGCATCTTTTGGGTATATGCCCAAGAGAGGTATAGCTGGATCCTCACGCAGTTCAATGTCCAATTTTCTGAGGAACCTCCAGACTGATTTGCGGAATGGTTGTACCAGTCTGCAATCCCACCAACAATGGAGGAGTGTTCCTCTTTCTCCACATCCTCACCAGCATTTGCTGTCACCTGAATTTTTGATCTTAGCCATTCTCACTTTTGTGAGGTGAAATCTCAGGGTTGTTTTGATTTGCATTTCCCTTATGACTAAAGATGTTGAACATTTCTTTAGGTGTTTCTCAGCCATTCGGCATTCCTCAATGTGAATTATTTGTTTAGCTCTGAACCTCATTTTTTAATAGGGTTATTTGTCTCACTACAGTCTAACTTCTTGAGTTCTTTGTACATTTTGGATATAAGGCCTCTATCTGTTGTAGAATTGGTAAAGATCTTTTCCCAATCTGTTGGTTGCCGTTTTGTCCTAACCACAGTGTCCTTTGCCTTACAGAAGCTTTGCAGTTTTATGAGATCCCATTTGTTGAATCTTGATCTCAGAGCATAAGCCATTGGTGTTTTGTTCAGGAAATTTTTTCCAGCCTTTGCATTCATTCTTAATGTGCACCTAAGGAAAGAGAGATCAAGGTCCTTAGAACACAAAAATCATTTCCAGTTCTTTTCTACCATTCCAGAATGAAAGACTGGTCAGCAGAGAATGGTAAAACTTCAAGAATTGGTAGATGATGCTTTGAATGAAGGGTGGGTTTCAGTGCTGGTTTTAGACAGGGTCTCAATTTTCCCATGTTGTCCTCTTCCTTGCTCACCAGGTTCACTTTGAGCTCAGATAAACCTGCTTCCACTTTCCAAAGGATAGTCTTACAGGAGGGGCCTCCAAGGACTGTGAAGACATTCTTATCCATTGAGAACTGAGGTGTGTAACCCACAACTATAGCTTTATCCACTTTCTTCCAGGTCTACCAGCCATTTCAGATCATTGTTGTAATATTCCTGACAATCAAGGACACAGAAAAATAACTTGATACACAACAAGGACATGGCAATCATATCCTGTGTAGTTATGTATATACTGGATGAGGTTTTTTAAAATGACAATATTGCACAAAGCTTCATACAGGACCCATCAGATTAAGGGTCACTATGCATTGTCATATCTAAAATGTCCTAATGAGAACTGACCACTGGACCACTATTCCTGTAACTTCACATGAGAAGCTTGTGCTTTTTGTGTTTTTTCTTTTTCTTTTTTTCTTATTTATTTATTTATTTATTGCTTTATATGTTGTCAGGAAGATAGTTCAACTCATGGATCTGCCCCCAAACTCTGAGCTATGCATCTGATCAATCAGTATTAGTGTATGCATTCAATAAAATAACATGGTTTTTTTTTTACTACGATAGATGCTTTTGTGTTTTGTGGGGTGATCCATGAACCAGAAGTGAAGATGCTTGTTTCTTACTCTGTCCAACGAGTTATGTCTCTAGGTTCATCCTACTCCTTTGGATGCACCCTCCACATCTGCTGACTATTTTGTTCTTCAGATAGAATCACATGTTAGAGCTTAGAGAGGCCTGTAAGCAATCCTGCTTTGGTAACTTAAGTGCAAAGAGGAGAGCCCCACACTCAGCCTGAGGGTGCATTCACTGGTGGATCCAATATTTCAGTTTCCTCTGCCAACAGATCTCCACATTGTTGCCAGGACCATAATGATTGTAATTCTTTCTCCTAAAGAATCTGGTGGCAACTGTCAAATGTTAAGCACAAAGCTTCAGGTTGTACCCATAACACACAACCACATTGCAAACTACCCTGCAGGCTATTTCTGGGTGTCATTTCATGCTCCTGCACATCATGAGACAGGAGACCTCCTTGGCTACTTCTTTAAACTGGTGTGATTTCTCAGTAATCTTTAATGGGTAATATGCTGAGTGAGGAGAATTTGAGGTAGGATGAAACATTTCTGTGCAGGGATTCGGGAGGAAGCACTCATTTACATACATAGCAATGACTTAGGTTTTTCCAATCAAGTCTAGAGCCAAATTTGGCTTTAGAAGCTTGTGGTGCTCAGTGGCTATGCCACAGGGAAGTCTCCTGAAAAGGGCACATCAGCTTTTGCTCAGTACAGGGAGAGCATTAGCAGGGAGGCAAAGTCTGTTATCCATGACATCAGCCATCCCTTCTTGGACATTCTATTGTCTCCTAGAGAGTCCTTGGAATCCCTGTGATGTTGCCAGTGTTGTAGTGACAATCAGTTCCCTAACTTTTCTCTCTTAGTGTCCAAAGGATATATCCACAGGCATGTTTGCCCGTCTTCGCAGGCGCTGTGGGGGACTTGATGTTGACGGAGAAGAGTCTAGAGTGAAGCAAACGAAACCACAGGACGTGGTCATGTGGAATGTGGAGTAAGTTCTGGGCAGTGTATGTTGAGCTTCCTGTCACGGGTTAGTGGGGGGCCTTCAGCTGGCCTTTATACCAATGGGCCACAACCTCTGTAACATCTCCAGAGATATTGAATTCCATGATTATCACAATTCGCGAAAGTCAAGGTTTTCACATAATTAGTTTCTCCATAACCACATGGAGGATATGGTAATGCCTATGCCATTATTCTGTGAACTTCTAGTCTTTACTTTTACAGTGCATTTGGTATGTTAAATTGATATAATAACACCATCAGAGTCATGGAGGGTATAACTTTTCTGAATTAAGCAGGGCATCAATGTACTTCACTTTCATTGCTTCTTTAAAATGAGTGGCTATCTAACGGGAGAAACAGGGAGAGAATTGTGTTCCTGGCCATGACCTTATATTCTTAGAACTCCTTTGACTAACTCTGGCTGACAGGGCCAACCTTACCTTCATATATTAGAGATTCTGTGTGGCAGATATTTTTTTACAGTAGCCAAACTCTTTGGAGCAGGTAGACCAAGAAAGAGCCTGTAAACTATTGGCACTTCTGGGGCATTTGTCATTTCAGTAGGGGGAATTGATAAGTCTGCTGACTATGTCCTCACCCTGCATGACTTTTTAATCCAAAGTTATTGGACTAGAGTAACAGTGTAGGATATCTGAGTATCCCTGATCACTCAAGTCATTGTGGATGCTGAATTGATGATCTGACTTCTGAAACCAGAGGGGTGAGGGTCCTGAAACCAGGTTATAGCCCTTGTAGCTGTTAATAATCCTGGAGAAGGCATCTCTCTGGTACTTGGAAGCCTGTGTCGGCGGGCATAGGGAACACCTGGCTGCTTACATCTCCTGGTCTCTATAGAGTAGTGGGGGAACTGTGATCCACTTAGGAGGCCTCTTACACATAGAACAAACTCCTTGCAGCGACACTGGCTTCCAAGCATGTTCTCCTGTTTGGGCCTCACTGTGGTCTATGTATGCTCTGTGCATTCTCCCCATGCAGGTTCACTTGTGTTTTTCTACCTACAGAGGCCTGCAGACAGACGTCATCCCCTGAAACTGTCCTAAACAAGGTGCAGGCCAATCAGGAAGAGGAGAGGCTGAATAGAGAGCTCCAGCTAACCACCCAGGAGAGAAATGAGCTGACAGATCGCCTCCTTTGTGTGACAGGTGGATCCATGAACAAGAGGTATGCATTGCTCCAAACGCTCTTGTGCCACTCACCGCTGTGTAATCTCATTCTCATCTTACCCTATTAAGGTGGTGGGCTTTAGAATGCTGTGCCTCCCAAAAGATCTTGTTCTAAACTTTGTCTCCCATAGAGAGGAGACTCAGAACTAGAACTTTGTTCAGGAGTGAGTTTGGAAATGGACCCTCTGATTCCTCCCCTTGAAAATCTGAACTTGTGATCTGAGTGAAGATTTCAGGGATAAAGTCACTGGAGCATGAGTTCCCAGTGTACAATTGGAAAGCCTTTGACAGGTGGTAGCTTTCCAAGGTTTTAGGTGCTGTGAGTTTGTGGAGAGTGTTTGCACTTGCTAGGAAGGTGACTGAATGCTATCATCTCCTGGCAGCAGCCATAGGTGACAGGTCCCACATTGTTCATATCAATGCATAACCAGAAGGCCTGAGGCTCTGGCCTGTTCTTTCTTGTCTGTGTACCCTACACTCTGAGACAATAATGATGCATACATTTCTATTGATTCTCATTGTGCTCTTTCCATATTTGACTCTCTCTCTCTTTCTCTGAGTCTCTTTACTTTTCTTTTCTTGTGGGTGTGTCCCAGTTTGTAATTGTGTGTGCACAGGTCTGCATGCATATGCACAACTTTTATATGTTTCTATGTCCCTCCACCCTTGGAATTTAGGGGTCTGTTTTTTGGCCTCAGGATTTACCTGTATGAGAGTTTCATGGAGGTGTGAGTGCTTTATTTTGGAAGCCCCACTTTCAACAGCACAGTTCTTTGCCTATGTGGTCACATTTGTCTGTACATTTGTATGCCTTGGAAAGATTATAAGTTTGTGGCAAATCTGGTCCCATCTCCAGAATTATGTGTACAGTCTGCCTCTAGAATATTAGTTATTTGGCTTATAGCATTCCAGTTGTCAAAACAGGAAAAATGAAATCAGAAGATTCTGGGTGTGTGTGTGTCTGTCTGTGTGTGTGTCTGTCTGTGTGTGTGTGTGTGTTTGTGTGTGTGTGTGTGTGTGTGTGTGTGTGTGTGTGTGTGTTGGCGTAAGAGCTGTGGCCTAGGCTCTTGATAGGTTTGAATGCAGATCCAGCCCTCCTGATTGAAAAAAGTGAGCCAGGGAACCCTTTATCTGGGTGTTTTGTTTCTTTTGTCTTGGGCGCACAATTGCAAGTTTTGAAAGCTGAAGATCCCAATATGTAGAATTCAGAAAGTGTCCTTCCAGGGCTGGGGTAGTACAGGACCCAGCCTGACTTCATATAATCCTAAACGCCGATCTTCTTTGGGTTCTATCTTGCTGGGGGCAGCCCCTACTTCAGGCCAAATCCATTTTATGAAAAATTGAAGATAAAGGAGAAAGAGGTCATGTCATTGCTGCACAACTTAAACACAAACAACATTGAACATCGTGAGAAATTTCAGGAGCTCAACAAGGAGATTAACTTCTATCGGTAAGTACTGGTCAGAAGGGCCCATCCCTTGTGGAATGGCCATCTCTGCCTCTCTTTGTTCTGGACTGGAGAGCCTGCAGCTCTGGGTCCATCTCTTCTGCTGTTTAAATATCACTGTGCCCTGGGTCTTTTGGACTCAGTTTCAGTTCCATAAGAGACTGTGACTTATCAAGACAGTGTCTATGCATCTTTAGAAGGCTCTGGATAGAACTATACTGATTCAGGCATCAGAGTGTTATTAGGCCGACCTGGGCCTCTGGAGTCATACCAGGTTTAGCAAAGCTCAATGTGTGGACCATATAGTTAGCATGACCTTCCCTTGGTTCTACTGTCCTCTTGTGGTTATTTGCGGGCTACTAATTGATGTTGCCCCCATGCATTGGGCTTTCATGGATAGTTGTAGATCCCTTGTTCTTTTGGACAGACATGGACTCTTATTGGTGCTTGGGTCACAGAAACAATCTATTCTTCTCTGAATTGGCTGTTTGCCTTTTGTGCAGCAGCCTTACATGTATGGTGATGTATTCTATGAAGTCTTTATGGGTATCTGGGTCCTGGTGGAGTTTGTGGGATTTGGCAGTTTGAATGGGAGGAATAGGCTTCAGGATCTTACTATGCAGAGTGTGTTTCCAGCAACCTGCACAGCTAGCTCCTGATGGACCAGGCATGTATGAAGAAGAATTTGGTCACATTGAAGCAGGAGAGCAAGGAGGTACAACGATATTTGTTTGAGTTGAACCCGAATGATGAAGAAGAACGGAAGAAGACCAGCAACCTCCAGACCCAGCAAAATTTGGTAGGAACAAGCAGCTGAGTCAGATTAACAATGTCTGATACCATTTGCCTATTGGATACATCTTTGCTTTCCCCTATCATCTTTCTAATCTCCCCACACCCAATCAGTCACACACCTCATGTGATGTAGTTATTCATTGTTCTGTCTATGCACAAGTATTCTGGGATGTTAACCACTTTTCAGAAACTGAATTATGGGCAAGTACACTTTTCTGCCCTTTTTGAAACTGCAGTCCAGAAATGGTGACAGAGGAATCACATATCACATTACTGCATCTCCCTGTCACAGATTGGGTGCTATGAGGAGTTTGGAACAAGTTCTTGGCCCTGTGACAAAGGTCATACAGGGGTCATGTGATGGTTGGAAGCACCTTGCAGGGATAAGAACCAAGTGCAAATGGCAAATGAGTCCTGGTCATTGGCTTTGATCAGGGTATCATGTGGCCTTCTCCTTTCTTCCTGCAACCCAAGTAGGTCTCTCCCCATTTCCCCAATCTTGGTTTGCCCTGGTAGAGTCTGAGGAGCAGCTTGTTATCCCACATTACTGTGAGGGTTGCTGGTGATGTTCCCCACCCTGCAGAGATATCAGCAATGATTTCAGTGAAAAGATCAGTGTTGTCTGTCCAATGCAGCTGAAGGGACTGAAGGCAGCAACTTGAGAGCTGGTATGTGTGTCCCCACCAAATCAGTGTCTTAATAGCTGCCTTCTTCTCCCAGGTCTCAGAAACTTCAGGAGACATGGAATAGGACAGATCCCAGAAGACAGCCCCCTGAAGAATGAGTTTCTTTCTCAGGAGTTCCCTGTGACGACAATCCTCACAGTCAAAGACTTTTTTTGGGTGAATATTCTTCTTCTCAGTTAATTTCCTCAATGTTTAGAGACCCTAAATTCATGTATCCGTATGCCGGCCTGTCTGATTGAGGTCTTTCTCCTTTCTCATACCGACAACGCCATTTGAGAGACAACTGAGGGGACTGCCTTTACATCTCGTGTTCTAGAGGAGAAACAGCACTACAACTGTGTTTCTAAATGTTCATTAAGAAAATGCTGTTAAGAAATAGTTTTGGTTATGATTTTCATTTAAGTTTTCTTTTTGTTGTTTTATAGTTATATATTCTTGTTACTGTTTTTCATTTTTTCCACCACTTTAATTGTTCATTTTATCCCTGTTTTTTGTAAATTGTACTCCTTATGAATAAAATTTGATTTGTAACTCTTGACTCTTAAGACCATCTTCGTTATTCAAGGGTCCTTTCCCCTCCTATAAATGTAGAACTTACAGCTAGGTATGGATCTTTGCATGGTCCAGTGAATTCAAAGCCACCAAGGGTGATAGTGTCTTTTCTGTAGATATGTGACTTTTTTATGGACACACACTTTATGATGTAATCACTGCCATACTGTATCCATGCTGTCATGTATTCTGCTCATCCTAGTCTATGTCAGTCTATAACACACATTCCTTATTGACTATGTGCACCAGATATTGAGTAACATACACTCATGCCTGTAGAGCTGCAGGAAAAATTACAACTTTCACAAAGGAATAGAGAAGGAATCCTAATCGAGGACCATGCGCCTCAGTTTTTCTTACAATGCAGCATCAGTATTAAACCACAGAGATAATGACCATCAAAGACATTTTGGGAAATAGGTTTTTGTAGGAGCTGTTTCACTTGTTCATTCATATGCTGTGTTTTTTATTGTTGCTGATAATATTTATTTTTATCATTTAACTCAATGGATCTTTTTTTTCAATTCTATGTATGTATTTATGCACTCCTGAGTACATTTCCCTCATGATCCAAAAGAGGGAATAACATTCCCCATTGTAGATGATTGTTAGGGACCATGTGGTTCTTCTGAGAGAGCAGCAGATGCTCTAACCTGGGAGTCATCACCACAGCTCCTGTAGGTAGCTTTTGTCCTTCCAGGGCATGTGCTGTACTAGGTGGACACGATCACCTCCCATTTAGGAGAGAGATCTCAGGAGATATGTATATACAGGTGGTTGAGCAGTGCCTGCTCAATGTGGTAGGCTGCTAGTCATCCATACCGGGTTCTGGTGCCTCCACTGCTCATTGTGCATTCAGGATCATCCTCCAGCATCACTCAGTTTCAATTCCAAACAAATCTCTCACTTACTATCAGTGATGATTATATAGATTATGCACATCTGATAAAATACAGAAGAGACTAGCCTCCTTCTACAGGCCAACTTGGCATAATGAATTCTTTTGATAGAAGCAAGATAATTATCTTAATCTATGCAGTTTAATGCTAACAGCACCACCCAATACCTAGGATATTTTCTACTGACATGTGTGACATGAGACAAAACAGTCCATGTCATTCCTCACCTGAATAAACTTAACTTTCTTAGAGTACAGTGTAGTTGGAGGGTACTTCTTTCCTCTCCAAGACCGAGAAACATTTCCAGTCTTCGGACAAGTGTGTCAGCCATTGTCCAGTGACTGTCTTGAGATGTCCACATTGTCAGCTGAGTGTCTTCATCCAGCCTGCCCTGTAATTGGCTGTTGGCATATTTATAATCACAATTAACTGGGAGCAGGGTCAGATTTTGGGGGTTAACCAGTCTTGAGTTCTACAAATTAGCATTAAATACAAGCAGAATTAGGCCAATACACTACAGGGATTTCTTTAGTTCTGTTTTGGTGTAAGTTTTCATTTACCTTTTCACTTTTTATTTCTGGCTACTTTTTTACTAATTGGTTATTTTATTCATTTATATTTCAAATGTTGTCCTGCTTTCCAGACTCCCCTCATCAAATCTTACATCCCATTTCTGCTCAGGTTTGCCTATATGACAGTGTTCCCCCACCCACACATATCCATTCCCACCTCACAACTCCAGGATCTGCTTTTGGTGAAGCAACAGGCCTCAGCATAGTCAATGGCCTCCCACCTCATGGATGCCACTTAAGTCAATCCTCTTCTACACAGTTACCTAGAACCATAGACCCATCCTTGTATATACTTTGGCTGGCAGTTTGGTCCCTAGGAGCTGGGGATTGATGACAGAGGGTCTGGTTAGATATTAAAGACCAATAATTGCTGCTTTCTTTTCTTTTTCTGGTTATGGGTGAAATTATGTTTGTGTGCTTCTCTTTTTTGAAATTATTGAAAGATGATTAATTTCTTGGTTTTTCTTGGGTATAGTTTAGCTCATTGTCTTGCAGTTTTCCTATTATCTTCGGTTATGCCTTCTTAGTGAAAAAATATTGTTTAAATTTGGTTTTGTCATAAAATATCTTGGTTTCTCCATTCATGGTAATTGAGAATTAGGGTATAGGAATTGGGGGTCTGCATTACATCTGTCCAAGATTTTCTAGCTATTGGAGTCTCTGTTGAACAGTCTGGTATAATTTAGATAGGTCTGAATTCATTTGTTACTGGATATTTATACATCACCCTGTTTAATATTCTTTCTTTGATCTGTGCATTTAGTATTTTAATTATTATGTGAGTGGAGAAAATTTTTCTGGTTAAATTAATTTTGTGTTCTGTAGTCTTATTGTACCTTTATGGCCTTTTATTTCTTTACCTTATGGAAGTTTTCTGCTATGATTTGTTGAAGATGTTTACTGGACTTATAAATTGGTAATCTCAATTCTCTTCTATATCTCTTATCCTTATGTTTGGACTTTTAATTGTGTCCTGACATTCATCCATGTTTGGATTCAATAAACCATACATGTTTATCTGAGATGGGTGTTTTGTGCTTTGTGGGTGACCTCCTTTACCCAACTGTTCCATTCAGTAGCACGTTGGATAATGAGACTTGGTCAGCAATGGTGACCTCTTCCCATAAACTATATGAAAATAGGGAGGTCACTTTATGTTTGTCACGCATCAGTAGTCTCCTGGGTGTTTTTGGTCCCCAGTTGGCCACATGCAACAGTTTCAAAAGCCCAGGATTGATGTCCCTTGGGATTCCCATGATGATGCACACAGACATGACAGAAAAAGACCAGAATTCACAGGACAGTACTTGATTTAAGTAATAGAGAGAACATTAGTAAGTTATGTTACAAAATATTTGACCGCACTGTGATCTCCATGAATGCATTATTTAATGAAAAACTATTGTGTTGTATAGCATCGCCAGGGCACAGACATTTAATGAAAGAACTCTTTGTTTACTGTGAGCATGGACTTTAATATTGTTCAGCTCACCTACCTCACTCCTTTACTGCAAAGCTAAAAGGGCACTTAGGTCTAGAGCAGATCAAGGCACAACTTGATAAGAAATGAAGATAACTAAGGCAATGGAAATTCTTTCAGTTGAAGGATTTTTAAGAAAGTGTGCAGAGGGAGCTACAACGCTCTTCTTCTGGGGGAACAGTGAATTAGGAAGGACAGTAGGGAGCTTTACTTAAATACAGCATCTGACTCCTGAGACTTCATTGGTAAAATTAAGGTCTGGAATTTTGCATTGTAAAACAACACATTGGCTCTGCAGGTTTTGGCAAGAACCATGGACAGAGAGATCATGCCAATAGGAAACAATCTGAATAGAAATCAGGTTTCTTAAGTCATTGGAGAAGTCCTCAAGGAGAGAGGAATGAATGGGTAGCACCATAATAGAAGGCTTTAGGACCTCGTACAGTGCTACTCTAGATGCCTTGAAAATAGAAGCAGAAAATGTAAAGCTAAAATGACTTCACAGGAATTAGCTCAATTCTCATTATGATTATTTCATATTGGTATTTTATACTTGATTCATTCTTTAAAAGTTTTAAAATAAGAGCCTTCTGTTTTAATGCGAGGCTGTCTTAGAATCACAAAATGCTTATACCTGTCTGGCACCCCACATCTAACACTATCAGGATAGAAATTCTACTTTTAAATGCATCACCATCCACAGCTTCCATTTAACCAGCAGGTGTCCATGCCAGGCAGACACTGAGCAGGTTGTATGTTCTGTTAATCTCCACAACAACCCAATTCAGCAGAAACACCTCCATTTTACAGGTGAAGAAACCACAGCTCAAAGAAAATGAGTATCAGGGTCCCATCAGTCTCACTGGCTGTCACTCAGACACACATCCTTCTCTGTAAAGGGAAGCCATGGGCCTGATGTGGGCTGTGCAAGCTGACTCTCCTGAGATGATC
Source organism: Rattus norvegicus (assembly GCF_021556685.1). Lineage (NCBI taxonomy): Eukaryota > Metazoa > Chordata > Mammalia > Rodentia > Muridae > Rattus > Rattus norvegicus. Next base: position 37,918,559 of record NC_141552.1, read on the forward strand.
AATTGTCACGCCCACCTCGTCCTGTAAGGAAGACGCAACACTGTCGGATCCTTGTCAACAGCCTTTATTGCAGGACACCTTCATTGCTGATACGGGGAACCCAAGCAGCATGAGCACTCGCCTCATATAGACAGCAGGCTGAGGCTATGCTAATTGTCCTTCAGGGATTGGCGGAGCATGAATTAACTCATTAGCATGGTACTGCTCCCTCATTAGCATATTACCGGCCAACTGATGCCAGGTGCAAAGCCTGCCCATGCGCAGTACCATTGTTTACCACAGGAGGGCGCCCTATATCTCCCCCTTTTTTGTTTTACTAGAATGAGGCTGGTCTAGGCCTCTTCAGTTACGTCCATCTGCTGTGGCTCCTGTCTTAGTTCTTTCCTCTATGTCACAGCCTTATCTGTCGTAGGGTAACCCTATCGCCACCGGGCCCCGTGTCTTAGATTGATCTGTGCATGAGGAAAGTTGCCCGTCTCTGGATACCGCAGTGCTGTGTGACAGTAACTGCTAAATGGCTTAGGGCGAATTCCACAAAAGAGGCCAGCCAAAAAATGAATTAGTGGGGAAGTCATGATCACCCTATCGCGTGCAATGAGGAAACCTCAGCGATGTGCAAGGGCTGATCAATGATCGTTGAGTCTCTCTCATCCCAGTGCAATGGATCCACAAATCCATGGGGTGCAAGAGCAGAGAACTCAGATACCGACTAATTTTTGAAGATAGATAACCAAATTTTAGGGAAGGCCCCTTGTTCAATGGTCACAAGTGCTTGAGTGATAATGACCTTGTCACGTTTCTGTTGAGATCTGAGTTTGCAAACCAACCATAGCATGAACACTAATCCACAGCATAGGGCTGCACCAAACAGAGCCACTCCCGATAAGTAGTGGGCACCTCATCTGGTTCTCCTCAGCTGCTACCACCATGGGCCATAGTCAAGCCGCTCCTATAATAAAATTTAGAAGCAACTACTCCAGAAAGTTCACCCACTGTGCTTGCCTAACAATATATTGGGGGAGGGTAACTCCAGACACTGTAGACACAATGGCTGCAGCGGTAAATGGCTGCTACAATAGCAGCAAAAATAACAAGGTCTTTCCCAGGACAGTTCAAGATCAGCCATTCTTTTCTGGAACAACCAGCAGGCAATGGAACCATGTCTGAGATCTGCATAACCAGGGCAGAGTTCCCCAGTCCACAGCAGCTTCACACAGATGTCATTCTTGTGAAGCTATAGACTGCAAGATGACAACACTAGTTAAGGCAGCAAGAGTCACCAGGGGAATGAGGGGGGGCAGTAATGGCTGGAGTCCAGTCCTCTCCAGCAAGCAGCAGTGAACAGAGGGTCTGAGCGTAGGTCACAGTGGGGCGGGACACACGCAGTGGTAACACTGACTGCAGCAACGCCAAAATCTCTGTGATGACAAAAGATGAGGGGGAATCTTCCATCTTCCTCTCAGGGCAGAGGAATGATTCTAGGGACCGGAACCACGAGAGCTGAATCTTCATGCAACCAGGATCAGCAAGTCTCAGCAACCACCTCTGGCAGCTGGCATACTCTTGTAGCATCCTGTAGAAAAAACACAAACATTCCCTCTTCCCCATATAAAATACCTGGACAGGATCATGTCAATATGTGGATCTTTCTATTTCACCTAGGCAGAAGTATGCCTAGTTGTAGGGTGCCATAAACTTTGGCATCCAAATTTTAAAATTGAAATAAAAGGAGCATTATTTAGCATACAGGGATAACTCCCCCTTTTTATTTATTAAGATATAGACTGTCTAGTATCATTGTTCTCCCTAGTTAAGGGGTCCAGGCAATCCAGTTTGAGTTCTTAAATGTCCTATAAAGGAACAGTACTTAGTGTTCTTAACCACTAAGCCATCTCTCTAGCACCTCACAAACTTTATTTACCTAAACATAAGCATTAATTAGAAATGTCAAATCTTGTAAATATTGTCTAATTTCAGTCTTACAAGAAATCCCTGAGCTGGCAGGGTGAGGCTGGGCGTTGAAAGTAAGCAAATGGAGTCTTCCTCTTTTCATATCAACTCCATTATCATTTTCAAAGAGCTGGGTCTATGGTTTTGTTTAGTTGTCCCAGCCAGAGCACTGAAAGGACAGTGAGTTGTCAGACAATTCACACTGAAATCATCACTCACTGATTTCATGTAGAAAACTTGTCTCTAATAAGCACATTTCCTATGGGTTGCATGCACAAATATACAGAAAGTACAAAAGCATGCAAAGAGTAAAATTATCAATTTTGCCTGAAAAATTTGTATATGTAATAGGCCAAATATCAGTATTTTGTAAAACCAATTAACTGTTGTTTGGAATAAGATATGTTTTACCAGATTTCTTTTTAAAATACTTCCATGACTCTAGCCTACAATTCTGTATTAACACAACTGAAGCTTTATTTCCAATGAGGATAACAAACAAAGACCTAAGTCCTCTGGTAAGGTGAGGTACTTAGCCAATTAACATATCCTTAGAAGTTTAAAATTAGTTTCAAATATTATTTTCTGGAGTAGTGTAACAGCTACTCCCCAAATATTAAAGCTCATTTTGAGAGCAAAGATTTGTAGTAAAAATTTCCATATACACTGAAAGATTTAAGTTCTAACTTCTTACATTGAAGAAGCAACAAAATTACATAATACAAGGCTGTTAGCCATTCTTTTGTAAAATTTTTAATGATATCACTTTATGGGTGAAAGACCCCAGCTTAACAGCAGTAACGCCATTTTACAAGGCTGTACTTAAGATGACTGGTTCAGAGAAAGGTTAGAACACTGAGTACACAGCGGCTGCCAAACAAGATGTGTTTGGTTGAAGGCCTGGCAACAGGACGACTTCGGTTGAGCACCTGACAATGAAAAAAGCCCCGGGAGAGGTCCCACACCCTGGTGGGGGGCCGAGTCAGTCGTTATGTTCCAAGAAGGTAGCTAAGAAACTTGCCCCCGGGCTGAACCCTTGGGGGGCCGAGTCAGCCGTTCTGTTTCAGGAAGGTAGCTAGGAAACTTGCCCCCGGGCTAAACCCTTGCCATATTAGAATCCACCAATTATATCCCTGTAACCATGCATCCGCTTCTGTATGCTTGCTTCTGCTCCCCAAAATCCTATAAAAGCCCATCCTTGGTTCTGTGGGGCGCGCCAGTCCCCCGAGTGACTGAAGCGCCCGCAGGTGCCTGTGCCTGTGTATCCCGACAATAAACCAAATCCTCTTGCTGATTGCATCCTGTGGTGTCTCGGTCTGGTCTTTGGAGTTAGAGGATCTCCATCCTGAGGGAAAGTTCTCCCTGAGAGCTTTTCAATGGGCTCTCTAAAATTATAAGCAAGCTCACGAAATGAAAACTCAAAATCAATCCTCTAAAACTATCTTGAAATGGCAGTTGGAGTAAACAAACTGGCTGTAGTGCTCTCACAAGTTCTAAAACCTCATCAATCCTTTGTAAATCCTGTAACAATCTCTACCTGTTTGATTTTTTCTCAATTATAAATAAGTTTGAGTTAGTCAATGTAACACTGGCAATCCTTAATCACAATCTTTAAGTTCTCCTTGTACCACCAGAGCACAACCACAAGGTCACCTGAGTTCTGAGTAGTGACTAGGCAGCTGTCCTTGGGGCAGTGGAATTAGCATCAAAATACAGATAACTCCAGGGCAAACCACAACTTTGGAAAGCAAAACTCAACCTCCAACAAATGATCTAGTCTCCAAAATCCAGTCTCCAAAACACCGAGTCTATCCTTCATGCTACAAAGTTTGACTGCCAATTCCTACATATGAACGTATGATGGTGCAGTCTCCAATACCCCAACAAAGAGACATTGCCTTAAAATCTTTTAGAAGCCTGGTTTCTACGATAAGATTTCCATAAAAATATCATCCCAATTTAGACCTGTTTCCCTAGATTGGCTCATGCCACATGCTGTGTAGAATAACTCCATCTAAATTTACCAGTTTTATGTCAACTTTCTGTTACCAATGTTACATTTTTTTAAACCATATCCAATAACTTAAAAGCCAATAGTCCATAACCAAGGCATGTAGAGAATATTTATACATTTAAAACCAATCAGAAACAAAATTGAAGTGGCTACACATATCTTAGCTACAGGTGCAAGGCTCCAAGGGCCAATTGAAGCTGCTTTCTTAAGAGAAGCACCTTGTCACCTGCTAAATCTCCTTGAGACCAGGAATCCAAGTAGGCACACTCTATACAATTCTCAAGACAAAAGTTTATCTTTTTGTTTGATTCTTCTGAATAAAATTCAGGTGGTCTACCTCTATCAAATCTGATCAGTATGACTCTGTGAGGTTTCCAGATAATCACATACCTAGCAATAGTCTCAACTTGAGCTACAACAAAAGCTGCACTGACACCATTTTTAATCTCTGCCTTCTCTCTGTTCCTTTTATCTCCTTTTCTTTTCTTTTTTTCTTTTGAGACTTTTTCTCCCTCCAACATACTTTCTTGTTGCTCTGCAAGGACCCTCTGACCTGTCCTAATGGCTTCCTCACTTTGTTTATCCTCCAAGCAGGCAGGGACCATTCGCCAAAGAGGTTTTGGTCCCGGCTTAAGCTTGCCATGTGTGGCTTCTCTATCCCACACAAAGAAGAAAAGAAACAAAATTACAAGTCCTACCCACAAAGGATCAATTGGAAACAACATTGCTGTAGTTCCCAAACCTTTCCGCCTCTATACCAAGGCTTTCAACTTCTCTGCTTACCTCCAGAGAACTTTATTCATCGTCTCTGCTTACCTCCAGAGAACCTTATCTTCCCTTATCCGGGAATTTTCCGACGTCGCCATTCTGAAGCTGAAGACTTCTGGATCCACAAGAATATTCTCGGGTCCCCGTACGGGACACCAGTTGTCGCGCCCACCTCGTCCAGTAAGGAAGAATCAACACCGTCAGATCCTTGTCAACAGCCTTTATTGCAGGACACCTTCATTGCTGATATGGGGAACCCAAGCAGCAAGAGCACTCGCCTCATATAGACAGCAGGATGAGGCTATGCTAATTGTCCTTCAGGGATTGGCGGAGCATGAATTAACTCATTAGCATGGTACTGCTCCCTCATTAGCATATTACCAGCCAACTGATGCCAGGTGCAAAGCCTGCCCATGTGCAGTACCGTTGTTTACCACAGGAGGGCACCCTACAATCAATGCTTTTCTTGAACCTGGAAGAATTTAAGACAAGGTGGCCCACAGACCCCTGGGATAGATTTTGCCTCTTGGTCCTAGGGTGGGACACAGTATCCCTTGCCATGGGTTTCCACTCATCTGAGGGGTCTGCTCCCACGTGTCAGCTTCTATGGCAGTGGTTCTCAACAGTCCTACTGCTGCAACCCTTTAATACAGCTTTTCATGCTGTGGTCACCCCCACCATAAAATTATTTCATTCCTACTTTATAACTGATATTGCTACTCTTATAAGTCATAATATGCAAGGTATCCTATATCAAAGTATCTGCTACATAATTTCTGTGAATTGATCACAACTCACAAGTTGAGAAACATTGCCCTGTAAATTTTTTTTTTTTTATGGAAAAGCCTTCATCTCAGAAAGACCTGGAGCAGTTGTAAGACCAGAGACACCCTGAAGTAGTGACAAGTTTTAGCAGACCTGAAGGCTGCTTGCCTTAATGACAAAAGAGATTGCTGGCTAAAGGCACAATCTGAAATCGCTGTCCTCAGGACATTTCTTACCTCAGTTTTCCCCCATTACATTGTCTGTCAACTTGTACTTATCTGTCCAGGAAGCCGGTTCCTGTAGTCTCTAATACAGACAGAATGTTAAAGGCAAGAATGCTTTCCCTCTGTTGGCCCACAGTCACTTCTACAGAAGTAAGTTCAAATCCCCCGTAGGTAAATGTGTGTCTCTCACATAATGTGTGAGACTTGAAATGGTATCCTTTTGAGTTGACAAAAACCTACACTCACATCAGATTTACAACTGACCAAGAATTATTTTCATGAGAACACAGAGGCTGGCCAGGCCTGCACAGTCAGATCCCCTCCCTGCCTGGGATCAGCCCACCCACAGCAGACTTAAGCTTCACCTATCAGCTGTTATCAGAAAAATGTCACCTTAAGATTCTGAGTCCACATCTGCACAACCTCTGAAGTTGTTCAATGGCTGGTATGGGGATTTGTTCCAGGTTAATATCATTCTGGCCTCTTCTCTCCCCTGGGCTGCCCTCTGTTCTCTCAGGTCTGTTGGTCTTGGAAGGACCTGGGTTCAACTCAAGGCCTGGGGGGTGGGGAGGAGGACCTTTTGATGTGGGAATCAGCATGGATCAAGGATGTAGCCCCACTCTGACTGGGCAACTAAGCTCCAGGAAGTCTTCTCCAGTCACACAGCTGGGTCATGTGTGAGCCAACAACTGTTTAAAAGGGAGAGCTCCTTGCTTTCTCCTGGAAGAAACACTCAAGGGTTGACTGTCACTTCTGAACCTTCTGTTCTCTGTCACTTCTCAGAAGGGGCACTTTGCTCTAACTCCTCCATGGGACCCACCCAGCATTGTGTCTGGAGGATCCTATGGTGTTGCAGCTCTGAGCTGGGAGGGGTAGCTCTCACACTGACTTGAAGAAGCCTGTTTCCACAGCTGATCTAGATCTGAGGAAAAGAAGCATGTGAAAGTATCTCCTGCAGGAGAGCCCACCCTACAGGGAAAGTCACACAGGACAGGGAAAAGGGGCTTCCCAACTTCCAAGGGGCAAGTGAACCAGGGAGGGCACAGGATGGTTGGGGAATTTATGATAAGTCTGCATCTCCCTGAAAGTCTTCCAGAAACCCTACATCCCACCACTATCCCAAGCTCACAGGTGAGGCTCAGCAAAGCCTGGCTCCTACTGGGGTTCCTGCAAAGTAAACCTGGAGTGGTGAACTGGGGAAAACACTTCAGGGAAGGGGGAGACACATGTATCCAGGGCCAAGCCTGGCATCTATTCATTTGTCTCTGGCTTCCAGGTGTTGCCTAGTACAGGGCTTGGCGAGCCCGGATCTCAAAAGTCTTTGGCCAAAGAAGTGAGAGCCAAAAGGGCAGTGCAAACCAAGGCAGGGCAAAGCAGAGCCAGGCAGAGCAAAGCCAAGCTCCACCAGCCAGCTGATAAGCTATGGGCATGCAGGACCAGCAGGAGCAGGGCTAGCCCTTGCCCTTCTGGCAGGGCGTCCGAACCCAGCAGTGATGTGAAGAGTAGGGGAACTCACAGCCACTTGTCCTCCAGCTGTGTCTGCCATTGCAAGGTGAGCAAGAAGTCTAAGAGGCTCCCGGGATCCACCAATTTCCGGACCACGTTGTACTTGCCGTTGTCCATGTTGAAGGCTGTGCTAGCCACTGCAGAAGCCCCTCGGACAGGTAGAGCAAGCACAACTGGTTGGCAACCACCATGGGCGCCTGTGGTGAGACCCAGGCAAAGTGGCCACAGAGGGGAGCCAGGAAGCCTGGTCCCAGGGCTAAGCCTGCTCAAACAGAGGTGGCTGAAGCTCTGCTAGTCCCTCCCACCGCGCATGCCCCACCCCTGGCAGGCTGGTACTCTCTGTGCCTAGCTCTCCCACACCTGCAGCTCCCAGCCACTCAATGAGCCTCACTTTATTCTTGTGAGCCATAATGGCTTCTCATAAAAGCTCATTGGGAAAGTGGATTGATAAGATGAAAGCCTTAGAAGAAAACTTGAGAGACTTATGAAAACGAACAAGAAAGTTCTCTTCCTAGTAGCAGCCTGGCAGTTCCAAACTCAGGGCACCTCATGTCCAGGCTGGAACTCAGCATGCATTGTTGTGGAGAACCTGTTTGCTTAAGGCACTTGCTTCCCATTCATTCTCCTGGGAGGATTACTTTAATTTTTTAATTTTTATTGGATATTTCTTCATTTCCATTTCATGTGTTATCCCACTTCCCAGTTTCGATTTTCCATGAGACTGGAGACCAGGCAGGGATCACTCTGTAGGTGATGGCTACTACTGAAGCCTGTGGCTTCAATCTCAAGTGCAGCCAGGGACCCTGCTACAGATTGGCCAAAACTCTGCAAGCTTACTCTGCTTGGTCAGTGCCACTATGCACAGTCCCAGAGAAACCTCTGCAAATATTCTCACCAAGTTCTTTAGGAACAGAGCTTCCAGGTCCTAAAGAATCATGAGCTCTCTGGGCTTATCCAAGACCTGGTCATCTTCCTGGTACAGAGCAATGCTTTTCTGGTGCAGGAGTTACTACAAAGGAGACAGCCACAAACAGATCTGCTTGAAGCCACAGCCATGCAAGACAGCCCAAGTCTGTGAGCACTTCATCCAGGGTAAATGTAGTTACCTCAACTGTCTCAGGTCTCATAACCTGATGGACAGAAAGGTGTTGACCTCCGCATGACTGAGCATGGTCTGAGTTCTGATGGGGTCCAGAACATCCATGACATCTGCAACAACAAACACATTAGGAGGCGACCCACAGGCATGAGAGCTCCCTCTCCACATCACAGAGGCAGGTCATAGAGAGACAGAGCATAAGCAGAGACGGCTTCCTTCCAAACAGTCTAGGATTTCTCTCACATGTCTCATTTTGGCATCTGGTTCACCTAGCCCAGATGTCACTAGCTGTAAGGATTCCCTGGAGGATGTGTCTACAGCTGTCACTCAGGAGGTCAAGAACCCGGGGACCCAGGACTCTGCACAGCTTTCCTTGGTGTCATCTAAGGCTGCTGGTGTCTGAGGACCCAGTCACATGAGAGCAAGCCAGGGGTTTTCTGAGAATGGAGATCTGGATGGCTTCTTTTCTAGGAATCCTACTGATTCTTTGTAAGCTCCTGCCTCCTCTGCTGGCTTTCCTCTTGATGCAGCAAAAAGAAATGAAGTCATGTCCTTGAAAACAGGCATGCCTTCTAGACACTGCAAGGAGGTCAAGAGAAAGAATGAGGCTCCAGATTTCGATTACATCCCATTTTAAATGGTTCTATTGATGGGGTGACAATGGAAAAAGCAACAGACTCAGGAATTCTAGGTAAAAGGGCCATAGCCAACTGCCTAGAGGAAGTGATACTACCTAGCAACCATTGGATGAGTGTGGGTAAGTCCCATCATCTCCACAAAGAACAACTGTCCATGTCCAGGACATGCATTGCTGCATATTACCTACGGAGGAATGGACAAGTACATCTGCCCATAAAACCCCGAATTGCTCTCATCAAGGAAGGATAAAACTCCTAATGTCTACTAAAGTAGTGCCACTGAATTTCCTGTGAAATCAGCAGTTGCTGGAGGAAAACAAGCAGTCTGTTCTGGAATCAAGAGTCTGAGAAGCCAGGTCCAGACTATGCCTTGTAAGAGGTCTACCCCTCTCCAGGGTAGGAACAGACTGCCTCAGTGACCTCCGTCTTTCTCAAGCCTCAGAGTTGCAGCCTCTGTTAGCCCTGGCAAGAACTTCACCCATGCCTCTATGAGCCCATAAGGATGTCATTGGAACCTGCTGAGTGTCTCCTATGCTTTAGGATTTTCCATAGATGACTTGGAAACAGAACCAGACAATGAAAAGCTCAATGTCTTCCCTGCAAATACCCCAATATTGATTATAATCATTCACATTAATATTTGCTATTTCTTTATTCTTCTTAGACATAATGGCTTACTGTAAAAGTTCAATATAAAAGTGAATTGATAAGATAAAAGCCCTGAAATTTATTTATTTATTTATTTATTTATTTATTTATTTATTTACAGAGACTTATAAACAAGAAGAAGAAAAATATTCAGACATAAGCAAAAGAATTTAGACAAGGGCCTAATACACTATCACAGAAGGACACTAAATGTGAGTGGCTCAAGATTTTTAGAAAACTAATCTTAGTTTCTCCAATGATGACACACCAGCCTACACTTAGTACTACCAAGGGTATGGAAAATTTAAATGGAATTTATTATGCTAGATTTTAGTAAGCTTAAATAAGTCATCCCTTCATGTAGTATGTATTACTCCTATGTGAAGTAGATGGTAAATTCATGAACAGTAGAGAACAGAAGTAGACCTCGAGACTGGAAAAGTTGGGCAACAGTATTGTTGGAAGCTGGTCTTCCGTTTCATGTTAAAGGTGGTAGAAAGGGGAAACCTATGACTACAAACAAGACAAACAAAAAATCAGGTGAGAGGCAATGACATTTCCCAGGATGCGTTGCTAGGTAAAGGAATACTGAGTTTTAAGGCCAGCTTGAATTGGATGAATAGCCCTAGGCTCCCTGTCATGTAGTGGTTAAAATTTTCAGAGCAATGGAATCAATGCTCACAAAAGAGGTCCAACTCAATTTCCAAAACGCCCAAAAAAAGCCTACACTAAATATTTGCAAAGATTAACTTCAGCTACTAAAAAAATATCAGATTCAATGGACCAAAAACTACGGATCGAATCTTAGTCATTTGAAAGTGCTAATTCAGGATGCAAAAAGGGGATTTTATTTTAAATACAAGGTCAGCAGTAATAGAGGAATCCCTTAGAGTTGGGACTGATACTAGATATCACAGTTATGATGCTAATTATTCAGAAGTAACTTCTAAAAATCTTAAGAACAGTCTAGATGACAGATATTTTAATTGTGATAAGCAAGGCCACTTGAAAAGAGAATTTACTATTACTTTATATTATAATTTAAAATCAGGAACAGTGATACCTCCTCAAGTTCTTCAACTCTAACAGTTTGTTTTAGTTATCCGCGGTGAGGTTGTTTGAATAACAAAGGTTCGGGGTGTCAGTATGAAGAAATGAGACCTTGTTGAAATAGATGTGGCCTTGTCTGAGGAAGTGTGTCACTGTGGGAGAACTGAGACTCTCTTCCTGGCTAACCATGACACAGCCTTCTCCTGTTGGCATTTAGTACAGGTTGGAAACCCATGGCCAATCCAATGCCAAGACTATCTGGAAGCCATGATGCTCCTGCCAAGATGATAATGGGCTGAACCTTTGAAACTGTAACTAAAACCCAATTAAAGTTGTCCTTTATAACTGTTGTCCTTTATAAAAAGCGTTTTGGTCACTGTGTGTCTTCACAGTAATAGAAACCCAAATTAAGATTCTCTGCTTTAAAAAAAAAAAAGATTGTCTGCTTTTTGTTTTGCGGATGAACTTAAGAAGTGAGAAAGCAAGGTCTGAAAACAAGCCTGTAACAAATTTGATGTGAATTTGTTAGAATTTCATTTAATTGCATTAAAAGTATACATAACTTTGGTAAAATATCCATTTTTATGGTTTTATTCCTAGCTATCCATGAGCATGAGATTTCTTTCCTTCTAATGATAACTTCCTCTGGTTTTTTCTTCAGATTTCAAGACCATGTTATATAAGGTTTTCACACGTATAGTTATAGTTAGATCAGGATTTTTATATTCTTTGTGGCTAGTATAAACTGTTTGCTTTCCTCATTTCCTTCTCAGCCTGCTTACCATTTCAACAAATACAGCTTCTAAATTTTTTTCAGTTCATTTTGTATCTAGTCACAATCCTGAAGATGATTATCAGCTGTAGAAGTTCTCTGGTATATCTTATGCTTTCGTATTATGTCCATATAGCAATAATTTGCCTTTTTCTTTCCCATTGGTAATTCCTTCATTCTTTTTTTTTTCAGCTATCACAATTTTTTTTTATTAACTTGAGTATTTCTTATATACATTTCAAGTGTTATTCCCTTTCCCGGTTTCCGGGCAAACATCCCCCTCCCCCCTCCCCTTCCTTATGGGTGTTCCCCTCCCAACCCTCCCCCCATTGCCGCCCTCCCCCCATAGACTAGTTCACTGGGGGTTCAGTCTTAGCAGGACCCAGGGCTTCCCCTTCCACTGGTGCTCTTACTAGGATATTCATTGCTACCTATGGGGTCAGAGTCCAGGGTCAGTCCATGTATAGTCTTTAGGTAGTGGCTTAGTCCCTGGAAGCTCTGGTTGCTTGGCATTGTTGTACTTTTGGGGTCTCGAGCCCCTTCAAGCTCTTCCAGTTCTTTCTCTGATTCCTTCAATAGGGATCCTATTCTCAGTGAAGCAGTTTGCTGCTGGCATTCGCCTCTGTATTTGCTGTATTCTGGCTGTGTCTCTCAGGAGCGATCTACATCCGGCTCCTGTTGGTCTGCACTTCTTTGCTTCATCCATCTTGTCTAATTGGGTGGCTGTATATGTATGGGCCACATGTGGGGCAGGCTCTAAATGGGTGTTCCTTAAGTCTCTGTTTTAATCTTTGCCTCTCCCTTCCCTGCCAAGGGTATTCTTTTTCCTCATTTAAAGAAGGAGTGAAGCATTCACATTTTGATCATCCGTCTTGAGTTTCCTTTGTTGTAGGGATCTAGGGTAATTCAAGCATTTGGGCTAATAGCCACTTATCAATGAGTGCATACCATGTATGTCTTTCTGTGATTGGGTTAGCTCACTCAGGATGATATTTTCCAGTTCCAACCATTTGCCTACGAATTTCATAAACTCGTTGTTTTTGATAGCTGAGTAATATTCCATTGTGTAGATGTACCACATTTTCTGTATCCATTCCTCTGTTGAAGGGCATCTGGGTTCTTTCCAGCTTCTGGCTATTATAAATAAGGCTGCGATGAACATAGTGGAGCACGTGTCTCTTTTATATGTTGAGGCATCTTTTGGGTATATGCCCAAGAGAGGTATAGCTGGATCCTCAGGCAGTTCAATGTCCAATTTTCTAAGGAACCTCCACACTGATTTCCAGAATGGTTTTACCAGTCTGCAATCCCACCAACAATGGAGGAGTGTTCCTCTTTCTCCACATCCTCGCCAGCATCTGCTGTCACCTGAGTTTTTGATCTTAGCCAATCGCACTGGTGTGAGGTGAAATCTCCGGGTTGTTTTGATTTGCATTTCCCTTATGACTAAAGATGTTGAACATTTCTTTAGGTGTTTCTCAGCCATTCGGCATTCCTCAGCTGTGAATTCTTTGTTTAGCTCTGAACCCCATTTTTTAATAGGGTTATTTGTTTCCCTGCGGTCTAACTTCTTGAGTTCTTTGTATATTTTGGATATAAGGCCTCTATCTGTTGTAGGATTGGTAAAGATATTTTCCCAATCTGTTGGTTGCCGTTTTGTCCTAACCACAGTGTCCTTTGCCTTACAGAAGCTTTGCAGTTTTATGAGATCCCATTTGTCGATTCTTGATCTTAGAGCATAAGCCATTGGTGTTTTGTTCAGGAAATTTTTTCCAGTGCCCATGTGTTCCAGATGTTTCCCTAGTTTTTCTTCTATTAGTTTGAGTGTGTCTGGTTTGATGTGCAGGTCCTTGATCCACTTGGACTTAAGCTTTGTACAGGGTGATAAGCATGGATCGATCTGCATTCTTCTACATGTTGCCCTCCAGTTGAACCAGCACCATTTGCTGAAAATGCTATCTTTTTTCCATTGGATGGTTTTGGCTCCTTTGTCAAAAATCAAGTGACCATAGGTGTGTGGGTTCATTTCTGCGTCTTCAATTCTATTCCATTGGTCTATCTGTCTGTCCCTGTACCAATACCATGCAGTTTTTATCACTATTGCTCTGTAATACTGCTTGAGTTCAGGGATAGTGATTCCCCCTGAAGTCCTTTTATTGTTGAGGATAGCTTTAGCTATCCTGGGTTTTTTGTTATTCCAGATGAATTTGCATATTGTTCTGTCTAACTCTTTGAAGAATTGGATTGGTATTTTGATGGGGATTGCATTGAATCTGTAGATTGCTTTTGGTAAAATGGCCATTTTTACTATATTAATCCTGCCAATCCATGAGCATGGGAGATCTTTCCATCTTCTGAGGTCTTCTTCAATTTCTTTCCTCAGTGTCTTGAAGTTCTTATTGTACAGATCTTTTACTTGCTTGGTTAAAGTCACACCGAGGTACTTTATATTATTTGGGTCTATTATGAAGGGTGTCGTTTCCCTAATTTCTTTCTCGGCTTGTTTCTCTTTTGTATAGAGGAAGGCAACTGATTTATTTGAGTTAATTTTATACCCAGCCACTTTGCTGAAGTTGTTTATCAGCTTTAGTAGTTCTCTGGTGGAACTTTTGGGATCACTTAAATATACTATCATGTCATCTGCAAATAGTGATATTTTGACCTCTTCTTTTCCGATCTGTATCCCTTTGATCTCCTTTTGTTGTCTGATTGCTCTGGCTAGAACTTCAAGAACTATATTGAATAAGTAGGGAGAGAGTGGGCAGCCTTGTCTAGTCCCTGATTTTAGTGGGATTGCTTCAAGTTTCTCTCCATTTAGTTTAATGTTAGCAACTGGTTTGCTGTATATGGCTTTTACTATGTTTAGGTATGGGCCTTGAATTCCTATTCTTTCCTGGACTTTTATCATGAAGGGGTGTTGAATTTTGTCAAATGCTTTCTCAGCATCTAATGAAATGATCATGTGGTTCTGTTCTTTCAGTTTGTTTATATAATGGATCACGTTGATGGTTTTCCATATATTAAACCATCCCTGCATGCCTGGGATGAAGCCTACTTGATCATGGTGGATGATTGTTTTGATGTGCTCTTGAATTCGGTTTGCCAGAATTTTATTGAGTATTTGAGTATTTTTGCATCGATATTCATAAGGGAAATTGGTCTGAAGTTCTCTTTCTTTGTTGTGTCTTTGTGTGGTTTAGGTATAAGAGTAATTGTGGCTTCGTAGAAGGAATTCGGTAGGGCTCCATCTGTTTCAATTTTGTGGAATAGTTTGGATAATATTGGTATGAGGTCTTCTATGAAGGTTTGATAGAATTCTGCACTAAACCCGTCTGGACCTGGGCTCTTTTTGGTTGGGAGACCTTTAATGACTGCTTCTATTTCCTTAGGAGTTATGGGGTTGTTTAACTGGTTTATCTGTTCCTGATTTAACTTCGATACCTGGTATCTGTCTAGGAAATTGTCCATTTCCTGAAGATTTTCAAATTTTGTTGAATATAGGTTTTTATAGTAAGATCTGATGATTTTTTGAATTTCCTCTGAATCTGTAGTTATGTCTCCCTTTTCATTTCTGATTTTGTTAATTTGGACGCACTCTCTGTGTCCTCTCGTTAGTCTGGCTAAGGGTTTATCTATCTTGTTGATTTTCTCAAAGAACCAACTTTTGGTTCTGTTGATTCTTTCTATGGTCCTTTTTGTTTCTACTTGGTTGATTTCAGCTCTGAGTTTGATTATTTCCTGCCTTCTACTCCTCCTGGGTGTATTTGCTTCTTTTTGTTCTAGAGCTTTTAGGTGTGCTGTCAAGCTGCTGACATATGCTCTTTCCTGTTTCTTTCTGCAGGCACTCAGCGCTATGAGTTTTCCTCTTAGCACAGCTTTCATTGTGTCCCATAAGTTTGGGTATGTTGTATCTTCATTTTCATTAAATTCTAAAAAGTTTTTAATTTCTTTCTTTATTTCTTCCTTGACCAGGTTATCATTGAGTAGAGCATTGTTCAATTTCCACGTATATGTGGGCATTCTTCCCTTATTGTTATTGAAGACCAGTTTTAGGCCGTGGTGGTCCGATAGCACGCATGGGATTATTTCTATCTTTCTGTACCTGTTGAGGCCCGTTTTTTGACCAATTATATGGTCAATTTTGGAGAAAGTGCCATGAGGAGCTGAGAAGAAGGTATATCCTTTTGCTTTAGGATAGAATGTTCTATAAATATCTGTTAAGTCCATTTGGCTCATGACTTCTCTTAGTCTGTCGACATCACTGTTTAATTTCTGTTTCCATGATCTGTCCATTGATGAGAGTGGGGTGTTGAAATCTCCCACTATTATTGTGTGAGGTGCAATGTGTGTTTTGAGCTTTAGTAAGGTTTCTTTTATGTATGTAGGTGCCCTTGTATTTGGGGCATAGATATTTAGGATTGAGAGTTCATCTTGGTGGATTTTTCCTTTGATGAATATGAAGTGTCCTTCCTTATCTTTTTTGATGACTTTTAGTTCGAAATTGATTTTATTTGATATTAGAATGGCTACTCCAGCTTGCTTCTTCTGACCATTTGCTTGGAAAGTTGTTTTCCAGCCTTTCACTCTGAGGTAGTGTCTGTCTTTGTCTCTGAGGTGTGTTTCCTGTAGGCAGCAGAATGCAGGGTCCTCGTTGCGTATCCAGTTTGTTAATCTATGTCTTTTTATTGGGGAGTTGAGGCCATTGATATTGAGAGATATTAAGGAATAGTGATTATTGTTTCCCTTTATATTCATATTTGGATGTGAGGTTATGTTTGTGTGCTTTCATTCTCTTTGTTTTGTTGCCAAGATGATTAGTTTCTTGCTTCTTGTAGGGTATAGCTTGCCTCCTTATGTTGGGCTTTACCATTTATTATCCTTTGTAGTGCTGGATTTGTAGAAAGATATTGTGTAAATTTGGTTTTGTCATGGAATATCTTGGTTTCTCCATCAATGTTAATTGAGAGTTTTGCTGGATACAGTAACCTGGGCTGGCATTTGTGTTCTCTTAGGGTCTCTATGACATCAGTCCAGGATCTTCTGGCCTTCATAGTTTCTGGCGAGAAGTCTGGTGTGATTCTGATAGGTCTCCCTTTATATGTTACTTGACCTTTTTCCCTTACTGCTTTTAATATTCTTTCTTTATTTTGTGCATTTGGTGTTTTGACAATTATGTGACGGGAGGTGTTTCTTTTCTGGTCCAATCTATTTGGAGTTCTGTAGGCTTCTTGTATGTCTATGGGTATCTCTTTTTTTAGGTTAGGGAAGTTTTCTTCTGTGATTTTGTTGAAGATATTTACTGGTCCTTTGAGCTGGGAGTCTTCACTCTCTTCTATACCTATTATCCTTAGGTTTGATCTTCTCATTGAGTCCTGTATTTCCTGTATGTTTTGGACCAGTAGCTTTTTCTGCTTTACATTATCTTTGACAGTTGAGTCAATGATTTCTATGGAATCTTCTGCTCCTGAGATTCTCTCTTCCATCTCTTGTATTCTGTTGGTGAAGCTTGTATCTACAGCTCCTTGTCTCTTCTTTTGGTTTTCTATATCCAGGGTTGTTTCCATGTGTTCTTTCTTGATTGCTTCTATTTCCATTTTTAATTCCTTCAACTGTTTGATTGTGTTTTCCTGGAATTCTTTCAGGGATTTTTGCGATTCCTCTCTGTAGGCTTCTACTTGTTTATTAATGTTTTCCTGTGTTTCCCTAAGTGTGTTCATGTCTTTCTTGAAGTCCTCCAGCATCATGATCAAATATGATTTTGAAACTAGATCTTGCTTTTCTGGTGTGTTTCAATATTCCATGTTTGTTTTGGTGGGAGAATTGGGCTCCGATGATGGCATGTAGTCTTGGTTTCTGTTGCTTGGGTTCCTGCGCTTGCCTCTCGCCATCAGATTATCTCTAGTGTTACTTTGTTCTGCTATTTCTGACAGTGGCTAGACTGTCCTATAAGCCTGTGTGTCAGGAGTGCTGTATACCTGTTTTCCTCTCTTTCAGTCAGTTATGGGGACAGAGTGTTCTGCTTTCGGGCGTGTAGTTTTTCCTCTCTACAGGTCTTCAGCTGTTCCTGTGGGCCTGTGTCTTGAGTTCACCAGGCAGGTTTCTTGCAGCAGAAAATTTGGTCTTACCTGTGGTCCCGAGACTCAGGTTCGCTCGTGGGGTGCTGCCCAGGGGCTCTCTGCAGCGGCAGCAACCAGGAAGACCTGTGCCGCCCCTTCCGGGAGCTTCAGTGCACCAGGGTTCCAGATGGTCTTTGGCTTTTTCCTCTGGCGTCCGAGATGTGTGTGCAGGGAGCAGTCTCTTCTGGTTTCCCAGTCTTGTCTGCCTCTCTGAAGGTTTAGCTCTCCCTCCCACGGGATTTGGGTGCAGAGAACTGTTTATCCGGTCTGTTTCTTTCCGGTTCCGGTGGTGTCTCAGGCAGGTGTCCTGCTGCTCCTGGGCCCTCCCCCACGGGAGCCCAGGGGCCTTATACAGTTTCCTCTTGGGCCAGGGATGTGGGCAGGGGTGAGCTGTGTTGTTGGTCTCTTCCGCTCTGCAGCCTCAGGAGTGCCCACCTGACCAGGCGGTTGGGTCTCTCTCTCCTCCTTCATTCTTTATGGATTTTAGAGTTCTCGATATAAATTCAAGCTCTATCTTGAATTGATATAGACAGAGTGAATAGCTCTGTCTTGTCCCTGATTTTCGTGAAATTGGTATAAGATTTTCTCCATTAAATTTGATGTTGCCTATTGGCTTTGTGTTTATTGCTTTTATTATGCATAGGTATGTACCTTGTATCCCTCTACTCTGCAGGACTTTTAACAGGAAAGTGTGTAGACTATTTTAGGATCTAATAAGATAATAATGAGGTTTATTTTCAGTGGGGTTATATTGGTATATTTCATTAGTGGATGTTCCTATATTGAATCACTCCTGAATCCCTGAGAAGAAGCCTACTTGATCATAATAGGTGATGTGTTTGATGTGATCTTGGATTCTGAGTGTGAGTATTTAAATGAATCAGCGACCATCAATGTTCATGATGGACCTTTCTCTCTAATTCCCTTTTTCATGTTTACTATTGTGTGGTTTAGACACCAGGTTGATAATGGCCTCAGAGGAGGAGTTTGGCAATGTTCCCTCTCTTTCAATTCAGTGGAATAATTGAAGCACTATTGTTATTAGGTCTTCACTAGAAGTCTGGTTGAAAGGATGCATTAAAGCCATGTGGCCCTGATATTTTTTTTTAATTTTTGGGGTGGCAGCCTTTAATGACTGTATCTATTGTCTTATAGAATTATTCAGTTACCTTCCCAGATCTGGATTTAACTTGGTAACTGTTATCTGTGTAGAAAAATCACCAATGTCAAACAGAGTTTTCAGTGTTCTGGATTAAAGGCCTCTGAAGTAATCCCTAATGATTGTTGAATTCACCCAGTGTTTATTGTTATGTCCCCCTTTTCATTTCTGATTTTGTTAATTTATGTATTGTCTCTCTGGCGTGTAGTTAGTTTGAGGAGGGGGTTGTTTCTCTTGTGAATCTTCTCAAAAAGCAGCTCTTGCTTTGCTTGGCTCTTTGTATTCTTCTCTCTGTTTGTAATTGATTGATTTTAGTCCTGTGTTTATTTCCTACCATCAAATCCTACCAGACTCTCTATAGGATGAGGATTTGCCTCACCTTGGTAAGAGCAGCATCAATAAATGAAGCTTATGCTGCTCTCTGTAGTGGTGATGACATCACAATCTCACTGAAAACCATGCACACCCTGGTTTCAGGCTGTATTAAAGTATCCCACCATTTCAGTGTTCCCTGCAAGGTGCCAGGTGCCATGGGACAGTAGTAACATAATTCTCCATGCACATCGACAGTTTTCACCAGGGCCTTCTGAGTCATTTTATAAAAATTTACAGAGAGTTCATAGGTGCACAAACACACACACACACACACACACACACACACACACACAAACACACTGTACTGACATGGTACACATTCTTTGCACACCAAAAATAAAGTGAGCATTAATGAAAACACACCAATAATGGAATTGATGGAGGGAACTGCGGGGAAGCTGGGACTTAAAGTTACTTAAAGGCCCTATGCAGGCTCTCCTTTTGTTGGAGGCAAAACTTCAAGGGCAATGGGGTTCTTTATTTTCTTCCTCTACAACATACAGGGAGGGGTAGGGAGGAACATAGGACTTTGAGCATGTTTGGCAAGTACCGTAACACTGAATTAATTCCTAGGGCTGGAACGCTATTAACGTTCTACAAAATCACAGGGCAGGGATGACATGAACTATTGCCTCACGTCACAGATGTCAGTAGAAATTATCCAAGGTGTTGTAGGCTGCAGGTAGCATTAACAGGACGAATCACACTGTGTTGTGAAGACTTATAAAGTATGCGTATGTGTAGCAAGACCCAGGCCTCTCGCAGTTTCTAAGATAGTACCTGAGAACCTCCATATAATAGTAATGTGATAGTGTGGTGTAAATGTAGTTCCGGCTAGTTTTTATTGTGACACAGATGACTCTTTTTGTGCCATGGTCTGCTTATAATGAATGACTAGAAGACCTAAGCTTGACAATAACCAAAGACTACATTGCTTCTCTAGCTGTTGAGCTTTTAGAAGCCCTACTGTGACAGCAAGCTTTGGTGGACATTCTGGATTGGTCCTTCTGTACTTTAACTCTCTGAGTAACCTCCACTCTTAGTAAGTTAGTTCAATTCCATAAATTGGAAATCTGTCACCTGGAAAAAATACATTCTCAATACGATCCCAGATTGGCCATGGAAAAGGGTAGCTTGAACTGTGCCACCTAGGTTCTGGGCCTGCACAGGCCTGCTCTCCAAAGGAAACCTGTGTTCACAGCTGTAGGCTGCATTCACTGTGGATGCTCTTGAGGTTCCTCTCTAAACTGCTTAGATTAAGATAATTTTCTTGCTATCAAAGAATTCATTATGCCAAGCTGGCTTACAGGAAGCTGGTTTCTATTCTGTATTTTATCAGATGTGCATAATACATATGGTCATCATTAACAACAGCTGAAAGATCTGCTCTAATATGGAAACTAAGTGATTCTGGAGGATGATCCTGACCCACAATGAGCAGTGGGAACACCAGAGCCCTGTAGGGATGCCTGGCAACCTAACACATTGAGCACGCACGGCTCAGTAAGTTCCCTGTGAATACACATCTCCTGAGATCTCTCTATTTAATTGGAGGTGATCCTGTCCACCTAATACAGCACCTCATGTGGAATAACAAAAGCCACCTGCAGGAGCTGTGGTGATGACTCACAGGTTAGAGCATCTGCTGCTCTCTCCGAAGAACCACATGGACCCTAACAATTGGGTAAAGTATGTCAGTGATTACATCATAAAGTGTGTGTCCGAGAAACAGCCACATTATCCACACAAAAGACACACTGGGTACCCCTTGGTGACTTTGAATTCACTTATTAGCCCAGGCTCCATGGAACATGCAGAGATCCATCTCTAGCTGTCAGTTCTGAGCCCACAGGAGGGGACAGAATCCTTGAGTAAGAATGATGGTCTTAAGAGTCAGGAGATAGAATTCAATTTTTATTCATAAGAAATACGTTTTACAAAGACAGAGGATGAAAATGAATAAATATAAATGTTTTAAAGTATTTGAAAAGTGAAAAATAGTAACAAGAACATTTAGGAATATTTAGAAGCACAGATGTATTGCTGTTTCTCCTCTAGCACACATAATGAAAGGCAGTCCCCCAAGTTGTCTCTCAAGTGGTGTTTTCTGAAAAAGAAAGGGAGTAAGACCTCAATCATTCAGACTGGCTTAGTGATATATAAATTAAGGGTCTCTAAGAAATGACAAATTAACTATGAGGAAGAATATTCATCTAAAATATGTTGTTACCATTCAGGATGTTGGTCATCAGGGACTCCTGAGAAAGCAACTTATTCTTCAGGAAGCTCTCTTACTAGTGTGTGTCCAATTTCAGCTCTCTTGTACTTTTTGAGACCTGGGAGAGGAAGGCAGTTATTCAGACACTGATTTGGTGTGGAAATGCAAGGAGGTGTCAGAATGCTGCCTTCTACCAGCTCAGTTCTATTGGACAGTCGACATGGACATTTTAACTGATATCATTGTTGCTAACTCTGTGGGCAGGGCAAAATCTCCAGCAACCCTCACAGTAATGTGGGCTGCCAATCTGGGACCCAGACTTTAACCAGTGCAAACCAAGAACAGGGCAATGGGAAGAGACCTCATTGGGTTGCAGGAAGAATGGAGACATCCATATGTCACCAAGGTTAAAGCCAATGAAAAGAACTACTTTGACATTTGCACTTGGTTCTTATCCCAGAAAGGTGCTTCCTACAAAAGAGGTCACATGACCACAGAGTGTCATTTGTCAAAGGACCAAGAACTTGTTCAAACCTCTACAGAGCATCCAGTCTATCACGTGGATATGCGATATGATAATATGATATGTTATTCATTTATCACCGTTTCTAGATTGCAGCTTCAAAAAGAGCAGCAAAATATACTTGCAAAATAATTCAGTTTCTGAAAAGTGGTTAACTTCCCAGAATACTTGTGCATAGGCAGAGCAATGAACAATTCCATTACATGAGATGGTTGGCTGGTTGTGAGTGTAAATTAGAAAGGAGGTAGGAGGAAGCAAAGATGAATCAAATTGGCAAATTTTATCAGATATTGTTAAGCTAACACAGCTGCTTGACCCTACCAGATGATGCGGGGTCTGGAGGTTGCTGGTCTTTATCGATCTTGTTGAATTCAACCAAATATTTCTGGATCGGTACCCAATCAAGATGTACCTCCTTGCTCTCCTGCTTCAGTGGGACCAACTTCTTCCTAAAAGTGTTCTCCATCAGGAGCTGGCTGAGCAGGTTTCTGGAAAAACATTCTGCATAGTAAGATCATGCTGTGCCTTTCTCCCATTCCTACTCCCAAGTCCCACTAACTCTACCAGGCCCCAGATACCCATGAAGGCTTAATAAAATACATCTCGATACATATAAGGCTGCTGCACAAACCACCAAGAGTGAATTCAGGGAAGAATAAATTGTTTGGCCCAAGCACCAATTAGGGTCCACATCTCTCAAAAAGAACATGGATCTACAACTATCCATGAAAGCCCAATGCATGGGGGCAAATCAATTAGTAGGCCAACACCCTCAAAGGAGGTCAGTAGAACCAAGAGAAGGTCATCCTAACCATGTGGTCCACGCACTGAGTGTTGTAAAACCTGGTGTAACACCACAGGTCCAGGTCAGCCTAATAACCTTCTGCTGACTTCAATCAGTGCTGTTCTATCTAGAGCCTTCTGAAGATGCCTAGACAATCCGGGGATGAGTAACAGTCTTTTGTGGAACTGAAAACTTCATCCTAATGACCCTGGCACACTGATGTGTAAACAACACAAGAGATAGAATCATAGCTGAAGACCGTCCAATCCAGAACAAAGAAAGTCAGAAATGGCCATTCCACAAGTGATAGCCTTTCTGGCCAGGACTTACCTAGAGAAGGTCATCTCCTTCTTCAGCTTATGGTTGTTCTCATGGATCTCAGTGTTCTCCATCTCTAAGTTGTGCAGAATTGACATGACTGCCTCCTCCATTCTCTCCAGGTCTTCATAATATGGATTTGGCCTGAAGTGTGGCCTGGCCCCAATGATAGAATACAATGAACATCAGCATTTAGGAATATATGAACTCAGGGTGGGTCCTGTACTACACCAGTCCTGGAAGGACACCTTCTGAATTCTACATAATGGATCTTCTTCAGCTTCAGAAACGTGTTTTTCTGCGTCCAGGACACCAGAATCTCAGCATCCAGATGGAGGGTTCCCTGGCTCCCTTTGTTCAATCAAGAGGAAATCTGCAGTCAAGCCAGTTGAGCTATCAAGAGCCTAGAGCACACCTCTCCATGCTCCCCCACCCCCAACACACCAAAAATCCTGTGATTTCTTTTTTCCTGTTTTGACAAGAGACCATATATCAACACAAAATTATAATCTGCACAAGGAATACAAATGTACAGACAATCGTGGCCACATAGGCAAAGAACTGTGCTGTTGACAGTGGGGCTCCCAGAACAAAGCATTCACATGACCATGAAAGTGTTACAGGTAAATATTCAGGCCAAGACATAGACCCCTAGATTCCAGGTGTGGAGGGAAATACAAACATATAAAAGTTGTCCATATATGGGAGAGAGACCTCAACGCCTGATCAGGTGGGCACTCCTGAGGCTGCAGAGCGGAGGAGACCACCAACACTGCCCACCCCTGCCCACATCCCTGGCCCAAGAGGCAACTGTATAAGGCCTCTGGGTTCCCATAGGGGAGGGCCCGGGAGCGGCAGGACCCCTGCGCCTGAGACACCGCCGGAACCTGAAGGAAACAGACCGGATAAACAGTTCTCTGCACCCAAATCCCGTGGGAGGGAGAGCTGAACCTTCAGAGAGGCAGACACGCCTGGGAAACCAGAAGAGACTGCACTCTGTGCACATCCAGACGCCAGAGGAAAACACCAAACGTCATCTGGAACCCTGGTGCACGGAGGCTCCCGGAAAGAGCGGCGCAGATCTTTCCGGTTGCTGCCGCCGCGGAGAGGACTTAGGCAGTACCCCACGAGCAAACTTGAGCCTTGGAACCACAGGTAGGACCAACTTTTCCCCTGCAAGAAACCTGCCTGGTGAACTCAAGACACAGGCCCACAGGAACAGCTGAAGACCTGTAGAGAGGAAAAACCACACGCCCGAAAGCAGAACACTCTGTCCCCATAACTGGCTGAAAGAAAACAGGAAAACAGGTCTACAGCACTCCTGACACACAGGCTTATAGGACAGTCTAGCCACAGTCAGAAATAGCAGAACAAAGTAACACTAGAGATAATCTGATGGCGAGAGGCAAGCGCAGGAACCCAAGCAACAGAAACCAAGACTACATGGCATCATCGGAGCCCAATTCTCCCACCAAAACAAACAAGGAATATCCAAACACACCAGAAAAGCAAGATCTAGTTTCAAAATCATATTTGATCATGATGCTGGAGGACTTCAAGAAAGACATAAAGAACTCCCTTAGAGAACAAGTAGAAGCCCACAGAGAGGAATTGCAAAAATCCCTGAAAGAATTCCAGGAAAACACAATCAAACAGTTGAAGGAATTAAAAATGGAAATAGAAGCAATCAAGAAAGAACACATGGAAACAACCCTGGACATAGAAAATCAAAAGAAAAGACAAGGAGCTGTAGATACAAGCTTCACCAACAGAATACAAGAGATGGAAGAGAGAATCTCGGGAGCAGAAGATTCCATAGAAATCATTGACTCAACTGTCAAAGATAATGTAAAGCAGGAAAAGCTACTGGTCCAAAACATACAGGAAATCCAGGACTCAATGAGAAGATCAAACCTAAGGATAATAGGAATAGAAGAGAGTGAAGACTCCCAGCTCAAAGGACCAGTAAATATCTTCAACAAAATCATAGAAGAAAACTTCCCTAACCTAAAAAAAGAGATACCCATAGGCATACAAGAAGCCTACAGAACTCCAAATAGATTGGACCAGAAAAGAAACACCTCCCGTCACATAATTGTCAAAACACCAAACGCACAAAATAAAGAAAGAATATTAAAAGCAGTAAGGGAAAAAGATCAAGTAACATATAAAGGCAGACCTATCAGAATCACACCAGACTTTTCGCCAGAAACTATGAAGGCCAGAAGATCCTGGACAGATGTCATACAGACCCTAAGAGAACACAAATGCCAGCCCAGGTTACTGTATCCTGCAAAACTCTCAATTAACATAGATGGAGAAACCAAGATATTCCATGACAAAACCAAATTTACACAATATCTTTCTACAAATCCAGCACTACAAAGGATAATAAAGGGTAAAGCCCAACATAAGGAGGCAAGCTATACCCTAGAAGAAGCAAGAAACTAATCATCTTGGCAACAAAACAAAGAGAAGAAAAGCACACAAACATAACCTCACATCCAAATATGAATATAACAGGAAGCAATAATCACTATTCCTTAATATCTCTTAACATCAATGGCCTCAACTCCCCAATAAAAAGACATAGATTAACAAACTGGATACGCAATGAGGACCCTGCATTCTGTTGCCTACAGGAAACACACCTCAGGGACAAAGACAGACACTACCTCAGAGTGAAAGGCTGGAAAACAACTTTCCAAGCAAATGGTCAGAAGAAGCAAGCTGGAGTAGCCATTCTAATATCAAATAAAATCAATTTTCAATTAAAAGTCATCAAAAAAGATAAGGAAGGACACTTCATATTCATCAAAGGAAAAATCCACCAAGATGAACTCTCAATCCTCATCTTCGGTTGGTTTATATACAAGTGTGCAATTTCTAGGCTTGAAAGTAAAATGATGCTATCTGGTGCTGGATAGAGGAGCCTTATTTTTTATTATGGCAGCTTGCTATTTTTGTAACATGGTGATTTGGTTGAACACAATAAAGTACAGTAGTAACTGATCTCCCCTTCTTCCTGGATGAGTGAGGAGATGATTAAATGTTGATGTCAGCATCCTTGAGCATATTCAGATGAGCTTCTGCTTCTGTTGAAAAGGATGCTGTATTTGATTGTGGTCCGAAGCTTTGAAGCACTACTTGGCATCTCCTTCCTTGGAGGTCTCACTGTTTAAACATAACAGATTTGATAGCTTGTTGGTAAGGTGAGGTCCAGCTTGTCTCCACTAGGTCATCTTCATGTGAATCCGGTGGTTATACGGTTTTGTTCTAGGGATATTTCATTTTTTTAATAACGGTTTTAGCTGACATTCATGGAGAGAATGAATCCTTAGAAGTGTGCCACTAGTGAAAGGAAATCCTGTCTAGAGTATATTTCTTTACAAAGCTGTGTCACACCATCCTTTGGGCCCTCTGCTGGAAAAGTAGAATCAAGTCTCAAATAATGCCTTTTAAATTGTATCCTCTAGTATTATAGATGTAGGACAGTACTGTATCATACCTCTGTGGATGTAAAATAGCTTGTACCTGCTTTATGATACGTAGTAGTGACCGTGCTTTATCAGAGCTGTTTTTAATGATGTTGCTCAGAATGTTTTCTTTCCAGATGATGATTGAGAAGCTAATTTAAAAAAAAATGGTGCCAGGTACCACAAGAGTAACAGAACTGTGCTGTTTTCTTGGGTTTTGTTTTTTTACTTTTTTTTTTTTTAATGGAGTGTGCTGGATGTCTCTACAGTTTTGTTCAGATGACTGCAGAACCTGGAAAAGCTGTTGCTGCTGTTGATGCATAACACACTGCTATTATTGGTCTTTTTATATAAATATAAATATATATATACAGATATATAATTTGAATTTTTGGAAACTTTAGCTCTGCTGTCAACTTTGGAAAAAAGTATCCCCGTTTACTGTGTTGAGTTGGCACTGTACAGAAATTAACAGCCATATTGGTCTAGAAATGTTGAACTTAAGTTTTTTCCATTTGTACAGGGGTAACACACTGTATTAAATATGTAAGGTCTTATCTACGTGCGTTTGATTACAAAAACTAATAAAGTATTCTCTAAATTTAAAAAAAAATAAATCTAATTGATCAATAAAAAAAAGAACTGTTTACCTTTCTGTGGTTCATCATGAGTCAAGAAATATTTTAGCATATATAATAAAACTACCAGTTCTATTTTAGTTTTCATGCTTTCAAAATGTTATTTGTAGAAATATTTTATTTAAAAAGTCTCTTTGTCTTGAAATCTGTTTTACAAACAAAATCACCATCAGAAAGAGATGTACACATCTTTGCAACCATTAATTAGACATTAATATGTTTCTAATGCTGTGAAAACAAAATGTTTACAATAATGTGAATTAAAGTCCCATGTGAATTATTACTCTAAAAAAAAAAAGTTGTCCATATGCATTTGGATGTATGCACACACAGACTCATAGACTGAGACACATGCACACAAAAAAAAGAGAAAAGCAAACAGAGTCAGAGAAAGAGAAAGACAAATATGGAAACAGAGAGCACTGTGAGAACCAGGAGAAATGCATGCACCATTGCTGTCTCAGAGGGCAAGACACACAGACAATAACAAACAGGCCTGAGCCTGAGACCTTCTAGTCAAGCATTGAGATGAACAGTTTGGGACCAGGCCCCTCAGGCTGCTGCCTGGATCTTCCAGCACTCAGTCCCCTGCCTAGCACGTACAGAGACTCATCATAAACTCACTGCAATTACAATCTTGCAAAGCCACCAGCTGTCAAGGGCTTTCCAAATGCACACTGGGAACTCACTCTCCCTCACTTTATTCCTAAATTCTTCATTCAGACCACAAATCCTGCTTTTCAATAAATGGAAGCAGATGAGTCCATTTTCCATCTCGCTCCTCAGGAAGGGTCAGGTTCTGAATCTCCTCTATACGGGAGGTGAGGTTTAGCACAGGGTGGTTAGGGAGGCACAGCTTTCTAGAACCCAAAACCTTAATAGGCTAAGATGAAGGTGACCTTGCAGACCCAGGAATGAAACAAGAGCATTTGGAGCGATTCATACCTGTTGTTCATGGATCTCTCTGTCAGAAACCTCAGGCGATCTCTCAGGTCATTTCTCTCCTCGGTAATGAGCTGCAGCTCTTCTATCAGCCTCTCTTTTTCCTTCTTAGCCTGCTTCTCGCTTAGGGCAGTTTCAGGGGATGATGTTTCTCTCCCAGCATCTGTAGGTAGAAGAACACAAGTGAACATGCATGTGGAGAATGCATAGAGTGTACATAGACCACAGTGAGGCCTAAACAGGAGAACAAACCTAGAACTCAGTGTCATTGCTAGGCAATTGGCCTATGCTTAAGAGACCTCCTCAGGGGATCTCAGTTCTCCCACTACTGTATAGAGACCAAGAGATGTAAGCAGCCAGGTGTTCCCTATGCCGGACATCACGTGCTTACATGTACCACGGAGATGGCTTCTCCAGGATTATTATCAGCTGAACAGGGTACAGCTTGGTTTCAGGACCCTCACCCCTGTGGTTTCAGAAGTCAGATGATAAATTCACCATCCACAAAACTTGAGTGTTGGAGACACTCAAATGTCCTACCCCGATACTCTAGGCCAACAACTTTGGATTTAAAAAGCGTTCACGGGGAGGACATGGTCAACAGACTTATCAATTCCACTAATTGAAACAAAAATGCCCCAGAAGTGCCAGTAGGTTACAGGCTGAACCTTAGTCTACCCATTCCAAACAGTTTTGGAATTGAAGAAAAATGTCTGTAACACACATCCTCTAATATATAAAGCTAAGGATGACCCTGCCAGTTAGAGGAAGTCAGAGGAGGTCTAAGAACGCAAGGTCACTGCCAGGGAGTACAATTCTCTCCCTGTTACTCTGTCAGATATCCACTGTATTTAAAGAAGTGATGAGAGTGAAATACATTGATGCCCTGTCTAAATTCAGAAAAGTTGGACCCTCCATGACTCCTGATGGTGTTATTATATCAATGTAACCTAATAAATGCACTGTAAAAGTAAAGGCCAGAAATTCACGGAATAATAGCATTGGCCTTACCATATCCTCCCTGTGGGGATGGGGAAACTAAAGTTCTGAAATCCTTGGCTGTAAGGAATTGTGATATTCATGGAAATTCAATTCCTTTGCAGATGCTCCAGTTGTTGTGGCCCATTGCTAGAAAGGTCAGCTTAAGCCTGCAGCCACCCTGACAGGAAGCTCGACATAAACTGCCCAGAACTTACTCAACATTCCCCAGAAGCGCTGTCTTTGTCCATCATTACTTTGAGACGAAAGGCCAGACTCCTTCACTCTAGTCTCTCCACAATCGATGTTCCCCCTCCCAAAACGCTTGCAAAGATGGGAAAACATGTCTTAGGATGTATCTGCCAGACTTGGACTGAGAGAAACTAGGGCACTGGTTGTCACTACAACACTGGTGACATCACAGAGGATGCCAAGAACTCTCTAGGAGATAATAGAGTGTCCAAGAAGGGACAGCTGATGTCATGGGGAACAGACTTTGCCTCCCTGCTAATGATCTCCCTGTACTGAGCATAAGCTTAGGGGCTCTTTCCAGGAGACTTTCCCAGGGAATAGACACTGAGCACCTCCTGTTTCCACATCCAAATTTTCCTCAAGGCTTGATTATAAAAACCTTAGTAATTCCTTTGCATCTAAATGAATGTTTCCTTCCATATCTTGCCCAAAAATGTCTCATCCTAACTAGATTTTATCCTCATTTACCAATGTTAGCCATTAAAAGTTCCTGAGATTTCACACCAGTCAAAAGTTTCTCCTTCCTCATTATGTACTGCTGCTTGAAATCACATCAAGAAATAGCCTGCATGGTAGGTTACAAAATGGGTGTGTGTTAGGGGAACACTCATGAAGCCTTATGCTTAGCATTCGACAGTTGCCACAAATACCTTAGGAGAAAGAGTTGAAATCATTATGGTGCTAGGAACAGTGTGGAGACCAGTTGGCAGAGGAAAGTGAAATATTGGAGCCACTAGTGAAGGCACCCTGATGCTGCTTGTGGGGTTCTCCTCTCTGCACCAATGTCACCAAAGAAGCATTGCTCACAGGCCTCTGTAAGATGTACCATGAGCTTCTATCAGGAAAATAAAGTAGTCAACAGATAAAGGGGGTGCAGATAACGGTGTAAGACAAGGCTATAAACATCACTAAGTGGATAGAGCAAGGTCCCAGCACCTGTACTCTGGGTCATGGCCGACCCCACCAAAGGCCAAAACATCAATCATAGTAAAAAATTAATACTTTATTGAATGCACACACTAATACTGATTGATCAGATCCATAGCCCAGATTTTGGGGGCAGATCCATGGCCCTAAATATCTTTCTCTCAACTTATAAAGCAAAACATAAGAAAGAAAGAAAAAAGAAAAAGTCAAAACAAAAAGCTCAAGCTTCTCATATGAGGATTGCGGGAAGTGTTATCTGGTGGTCAGTTCTGATTAGACATTTTATATAGAACAGTGCACAGTGACCCTTATATAAAGCTTTTTTGCAATATTGAAATTTTAAAAATACTCATCCAGAACATACAGAAGAGGAAAGGATGTGATCACCATGTCCTTGCTCTCTATCAGGTTATTTTTCTGCGTCCTTGATTGTCAGGCATAGAACAGCAACAATCTGAAATAGCTGGTGGACACGGAAAAAAGTGGCTAAAACTATAGTTGTGGGTTACACACCTCAACTGTCAAAGGCTAATGCTGTCCTCACAGTCCTTGGAGGCCACTCTTGTAAGACTATCTATTGGAAAGTGGAAGCAGGTTTATCTGAGCTCAAAGTGAACCTGGCCAGCCAGGGAGAGGGCAACATGTGATACTTGAGACCCTGTCTAAAACCAGCACAGAAACCCACCCTTCATTCAAAGCATCATCTACGAATTCTCAATTTTTTACCATTCTCTCAATACCAGTCTTTCACTCTGGAATGGTAGAAAAGAACTGGGAATGATCTTTCTACTCTGAGGACCTTGATCTCTCTCTCTCCTTAGGTGCACATTAAGAATGCATGCAAATGGGTATCACCACCTGAACAGCTTAGGATCATCTACTCAGTATATCTAGCATAACACTGTGCCTATGACAATCTCAAGCTTCCCTGAGTGTTGCTGCCCCAGCAAGAACTGTGAAGTACTGAGGCCAAACCCCAGGGATCCTTTCAAGGG
The DNA here is from genome assembly GCF_021556685.1 of Rattus norvegicus. Classification (NCBI taxonomy): domain Eukaryota; kingdom Metazoa; phylum Chordata; class Mammalia; order Rodentia; family Muridae; genus Rattus; species Rattus norvegicus. Next base: position 37,949,694 of record NC_141552.1, read on the forward strand.
GTTAGAAGAAAGTCATCAGGGATACTCCACTTCTTTGTCCTTAGATTAAATCAAGCTGACACAATGTGAACCTGGTGGGCTGTTTAACCAATCATCTTTCTCCCAACCCCACTGTTCTGAGTTCAGTCCATTGCCCTTTCTGAGTTCAGTCCATTTCAGAATTCATGCCCCACCATCCTAGATACTGATTTAGTGATATGTAATAATTATTCAAACCTATGCATTAAATTTTGTCATTTTGTTAATATTTGTGGTTTTCATAGTCTTTTTTGATTAACTATCCTAGTTTTGTTCATTTATTTCCTATGTTCTCTCCTATTTTATCCTTCCCTTCAAACTAAAATATTCCTTTTAGGATCCTCTAGAGAGCTGTCTTACTGGTTATACATATTTTGTTAAATTTATTTTTAGTATGCATTAGTCAGCACAGTAGCTGTGCAGCTGCCTGCCCTCCATGGTATCAGATCTACTTTCCAAACAATAACGCTCAACTCTTACTGACTGTGTAGCATCTTGGATGCTCTTTGTTCCCCTTGGACAGCCCTCAGGACCAGGCGCTCCTCTCCCTTAACCATGGCTGCTGTCCTCTTCCTCTCTCCTCTCCATCACACATGTTCTTCCTTTATTCTCTGGCAGCTTCTTCTTCCTTCCTCCCACCTCATGATCCTCTCTAGCAAAGCCCTCAGAAACTCACCTCCCCCATCTCTCTGCTGTGCAGCTGTTGGCTGTTGGCTTCTTTATAATCACAGTCAACTGGTAGCAGGGTCAGTTTTGGGGGGTTAACCAGTCTTGAGATCTACAAATTAGAATTAAAATACAAGCAGGATTAGGCCAATACACTACAGGGAATTCTTTTGTTTTGTTTTGGTTTAATTTTTCTTTTACCTTTTTGCTTTTTATTATATTTTTGTCTATTTTTATTAATTTGTTATTTTATTTACTTATATTTCAAATGTGGCCCCCTTTCCAGTATCCCCTCATCAACCTTACTTCCCATTTAGGCTCAGCTTTGCCTATATGACAGTGCTCCCCTCCCATACATATCCATTCCCACCTCACACCTCTAGGATCTCTATTTGGTGGGGCAACAGGTCTCACCAGAGCCAAGGGACTACCACTGCATTAATGCCAGTTAAGTCAATCCTCTTCTACAGAGTTACCTAGAACCATAGACCCATCCTTGTATACACTTTGACTGGCAGTTTGATCCGTAGGAGCTGGGGGATTGGTGACAGAGGGTCTGGTTAGATATTAAAGACCAATGGCTGCTGCTTTCTCTTCTTTTTCTGGTTGTAGGTGAAATTATGTTTGTGTGCTTCTCTTTTTTGAAATATTTCAGAGATGATTAATTTCTTGGTTTTTCTTGGGTACAGTTTAGCTCATTGTCTTGGAGTTTTCCTCCTATTATCCTCTGTTGTGCTCTCTTAAAGAAAAACATTGTTTAAATTTGGTTTTGTCGTGAAATATCTTGGTTTCTGCATTCATGGTGATTGAAAATTATGCTGGGTATAGGAGCCTGGGTCTTCATTACATCTGCCCAAGATTTTCTGGCTTTTGGAGTCTCTGTTCAGAAGTCTGGTGTAATTCAGATAGGTCTGAATTCGTTACTGGATATTTATACCTTACCCCTTTTAATGTTCTTTCTTTGATCTGTCCATTTAGTGTTTTAATTATTTTGTAAATGGAGGAATTTTTTCTGGTATAAATAATTTGGCATTCTGTAGGCTTGTTGTACCTTTATGGCCTTTTCTTTCTTTACCTTATGGAAGTTTTCTGCTATGATTTGTTGAATATGCCTACAGGACTTATGAACTGGAAATCTTAATTCTCTTCTGTATCTATTATCATTTGTTTTGTACTATTAATTGTCTCCTGAAATTCATGGAGTTTTGGATTCAATAAACCATACATGTTTATCTGAGATGGGTATTGTGTGCTTTGTGGTATGACCTCCTTGACCCCAACTTTTCCATTTACTATACCTTTGGATAATGAGACTTGGTCAGGAATGGTGACCTCTTGCCATAAAGTATATGAAAATAGGTAGGTTAATTTATGTGTGTCAAGTATCAGTAGTCTCCTGGGTGGTTTTGGTTCCTGGTTGGCCACATGCAACAGTTTGATGTTCCTTGGGATTCCCATGATGATGCACTCAGTCATGACAGCAATCAATCAGAATCCTTGTCAAAAACTTGATTTATATAATAGAGAGAAAATTACTAAGATATGTTACAAGGTATTTGATCACACTGTGGTCTCAAAGAATGTATTATTTACTGAACATCTATTGTGTGGTTTAGCATCGCCATGGCACAGACATTTAACACAAGAGTAGTTTGTTTACTGTAAACATGGACTTTATTTCGGTAAGGCTAACCTACCACACACCTTTGTTGCAAAGCTAAAAGCTGCACTTACGTTCAGAGATGATCAAGGAAAGACCTGAAAGGAAATGAAGATAACTAAGGCAATGGAAAGACTTTGGGTTGAAGGATTTTTAGAAAGTGTGCAGAGGGAACAAGAATGCTCTTCTTCTGGGAGATCAGTGAATTAGGAAGGACAGTTGGGAATTGACTTTCGAATCTGACTCCTGAGACTTCACTGGTAAAATTAATGTCTGAAATTTTGTGTTTTAAAACAATACATTGGCTCTGCAGCTTTTGGCAAGGCCCATGGACAGAGAGATCACATCAGCTGGGAACAATCTGAAAAGAAGTCAGGTTTCTTTAAGTCACCTGAGAAGTCCTCAAGGAGAGAGGAATGAATGGGCAGCACCATAATAGAAGGCTTCAGGATCTCGTATAGTGCTATTCTAGAAGCCTTGAAAATAGAAGCAGTAAATGTAAAGCTAAATGACTTCACAGGTATTAGCTCAATTCTGGTTGTGATTATTTCATATTGGCATTTTATACTTGATTCTTTTTTTTAAATTTAAAAAAGGAGTTTCATATGCACTCATTGATAAGTGGCTATTAGCCCAAATGCTTGAATTGCCCTAGATGCACAGAACACATGAAACAGATGATCAAAATTCGAATGCTTCACTCCTTCTTTAAAAGGGGAACAAGAATACCCTTGGCAGGGAATAGGGAGGCAAAGTTTAGAACAGAGGCAGAAGGAACACCCATTCAGAGCCTGCCCCATATGTGGCCCATACATATACAGCCACCAAACTAGACAAGATGGATGAAGAAAAGAGGTGCTGGCTGACAGGAACCGGATGTAGATCTCTCCTGTGAGACACAGCCAGAATACAGCAAATACATAGGCGAATGCCAGCAGCAAACCAGTGAACTGAGAACGGGACCCCTGTTGAAGGAATCAGAGAAAGGACTGAAAGAGCTTGAAGGGGCCCAAGACCCCATATGAACAAAAATGCCAACCAACCAGAGCTTCCAGGGACTAAGCCACTACCTAAAGACTATACATGGACTGACCCTGGACTCTGACCTCATAGGTAGCAATGAATAGCCTAGTAAGAGCACCAGTGGAAGGGGAAGCCCTTGGTCGTGCCAAGACTGAACCCCCAGTGAACATGATTGTTGGGGGGAGGGGGGTAATGGTGGGAGGATGGGGAGGGGAACAGCCATATAGAGGGGGTATGGGAGGGGTTAGGGGGATTTTGGCCCGGAAACCGGAAAAGGGAATAACAATCGAAATGTAAATAAAAAATTCTCAAGTTAATAAAGAAAAAAAACAGGAAAAAAAAAAGGAGCCTTCAGTTTTAATTCGAGGCTGTCTTAGAATCACAAAATCCTTACAACCCCTGTATGGCGCCCGGCATCTAATACTATGGGGTTAGAGATTCTACTTTTAACTTCATCACCATCGACAGCTTCCATTTAACCAGCAGGTTCCATGCCAGGCAGACACTGAGCAGGTTGTATGTTCTGTTCATCTCCACAGCAACCCAATTCAGCAGAAACACCTCCATTTTACATGTAAAGAAACCTCAGCTCAAAGCAAATGAGTATCAGGGTCCCCTCAGTCTCACGGGCTGTCACTCAGACCCACATCCTTCTCTGTAAAGGGAAGCCATGGGCCTGATGTGGGCTGTGCAAGCTGACTCTGCTGAGAAGATCAATGCTATTCTTGAACCTGGAAGAATTTAAGACAAGGTGACCCACAGACTCCTGGGAAAGATTCTGCCTCTGGGTTCTAGGGTGGGACACGGTATCCCTTGCTGTGTGTCTCTACTCATCTGAGGAGTCTGCTCCCATGTGTCAGGTTATATGGCAGTGGTTCCCAACACTCCTAGTGCTAGAACCCTTTAATACAGCTCTTCATGCTGTGGTCACCCCCACCATAAAATTATTTCATTGCTACTTTATAACTGATATTGCTAGTCTTATAAATCATAATAAGCAAGGCATCTGATATCAAAGTATCTGCTATGTAATGTCTGTGAAGTGGTCGCGTCCCACAGGTTGAGAAACATTGCCCTGTAAACATTTTTTGTTTAGGAAAGGCCTTCATCTCAGAATGACCTGGAGTAGTTGTAACAGCAGAGAAACCCTGAAGTAGCGACAAGTTTTAGCAGACCTGAAGGCTGCTTGCCTTAATGACAAAAGAAATTGCTGGCTAAAGGCACAATCTCAAATCACTGTCCTCAGGACATTTCTTGCCTCAGTTTTCCCCCATTACAATTCTGTCTACTTGTTCTTATCTGTCCAGGAAGTCAGTCCCTGTAGTCTCTAATACAGACAGAATGCTAAAGGCAAGAATGTTTTCCCTCTGTCAGCCAACAGTCACTTCTACAGAAGTAAGTTCAAATCCCCCGAGGGTAAATGTGTGTCTCTCACATAGTGTGTGAGACTTTAAATGTCATCCCTTTGAGTTGAAAAACCTACTCTCACTTCAGATTTACAGCTGACCAACAATTATTTTCAGGAGAAAACAGAGGCTGGCCAGGCCTGCACAGTAAGATCCCCTCCCTGCCTGGGATGATCCCACCCACAGTAGACTTCAGCTTCACCTAGCACCTGTTATCAGAAAAATCTGACCTTAAGGTTCTGAAGTCCATTCGCCTATGTATTTGCTGTATTCTGGGTGTGTCACTCAGGAGAGATCTACATCCGGTTCCTGTCAGCCTGCATTTATTTGCTTCATTCATCTTATCTATTTGGGTGGCTGTATATGTATGGGCCACATGTGGGGCAGGCCTTGAATGGGTGTTCCTTCTGCCTCTGTTCTAAACTTTACCTACCTATTCCCTGCCAAGGGATTCTTGTTCCCCTTTTAAAGAAGGAGTGAAGCATTCACATTTTGGTCATCCTTCTTGAGTTTCGTGTCTTCTGTGTATCTAGGGTAGTTCAAGCATTTGGGCTAATAGCCACTTAACAATGAGTGCATACCATGTGTGTTCTTCTGTGATTGGGTTACCTCACTCAGGATGATATTTTCCAGTTCCATCCATTTGCCTATGAATTTCATAAAGTCATTGTTTTTGATAGCTGAGTAATATTCCATTGTGTAGATGTACCACATTTTCTGTATCCATTCCTCTGTTGAAGGGCATCTGGGTTCTTTTCAGCTTCTGGCTATTATAAATAAGGCTGCTATGAACATAGTGGAGCATGTGTCTTTGTTATATGTTGGGGAATCTTTTGGGTATATGCCCAAGAGAGGTATAGCTGGGTCCTCAGGCAGTTCAACGTCCAATTTTCTGAGAAACCTCCAACTGATTTCCAGAATGGTTGTACCAGTCTGCAATCCCACCAACAATGGAGGAGTGTTCCTCTTTCTCTGCATCCTCACCAGCATTTGCTGTCACCTGAGTTTTTGATCTTAGCCATTCTCACTGGTGTGAGGTGAAATCTCAGGGTTGTTTTGATTTGCATTTCCCTCATGACTAAAGACGTTGAACAATTCTTTAGGTGTTTCTCAGCCGTTCGGCATTCCTCAGCTCTGAATTCCTTGTTTAGCTCTGAACCCCATTTTTTAATAGGGTTATTTGTCTCCAGGCAGTCTAACTTCTGGAGAACTTTGTATATTTTGGATATAAGGCCTCTATCTGTTGTAGGATTGGTAAAGATCTTTTCCCAATCTGTTGCTTGCCATTTTGTCCTAACCACAGTGTCCTTTGCCTTACAGAGAAGCTTTGCAGTTTTATGTCGATTCTTGATCTTAGAGCATAAGCCATTGGTGTTTTGTTCAGGAAATTGTCTCTACTGCCTGTGTGTTTGAGATTCTTCCCCACTTCTTCTTCTATTAGTCTGAGTGTATCTGGTTTGAAGTAGAGGTCCTTGATCCACTTGGACTTAAGCTTTGTTCAGGGTTATAAGCATGGATCGATCTGCATTCTTCTACATGCTGACCTCCAGTTGAACCGGCACCGTTTGCTGAAAATGCTATCTTTTTCCTTTGGATGGTTTTGGCTCCTTTGACAAAAATCAAGTGCCCATAGGTATGTGGGTTCATTTCTGGGTCTTCAATTCTATTCCACTGGTCTATCTGTCTGTCCCTGTAATTCTACCATGCAGTTTTTATCACTATTGCTCTGTAATACTGCTTGAGTTCAGGGATAGTGATTCCTCCAGAAATCCTTTTATTGTTGAGGATAGTTTTAGCTATCCTGGTTTTTTTTTTTGTTATTCCAGAAGAATTTGCAAATTGTTCTGTCTAACTCTCTGAAGAATTGGATTGGTATTTTGATGGTGTTTGCATTGAATCTGTAATTCGCTTTTGGTAAAATGGCCAGTTTTACTATGTTAATCCTGCCAATCCATGAGCATGGAAGATCTTTCCATTTTCTGAGGTCTTCTTCAATTTCTTTCTCCAGAGGCTTGAAGTTCTTATCATACAGATCTGTTACTTGCTTCGTTAAAGTCACACCGAGGTATTTTATATTATTTGGGACTATTATGAAGGGTGTTGTTACCCTAATTTCTTTCTCGGCTTGTTTCTCTTTTATGTAGAGAAAAGGTACTGATTTATTTGAGTTAATTATATACTCAGCCACTTTGCTGAAACTGTTTTTCATGTTTAGTAGTTCTCTGGTGGATATGAAAATAACAGGAAGCAAAAATCACTATTCCTTAATATCTGTCAACATCAGTGGTCTCAACGCTCCACTATAAAGACATAGATTAACAACCTGGATATCCATGAAGGACTCTGCATTCTGCTGCCTACAGGAAACATACTTCAGAGACAAAGACAGACACTACCTCAGTGTGAAAGACTGGAAAACAATTTTCCAAGCAAATGGTCTGAAGAAGCAAGCTGGAGTAGCCATTCTAATATTGAATAAAATCAATTTTCAACTAAAAGTCATCAAAAAAGATAAGGAAGGACACTTCATATTCATCAAAGGAAAAATCCACCAAGATGAACTCTCAATCCTAAATATCTATGCTCCAAATACAAGGGCACCTACATCCATAAAAGAACCTTACTAAAGTTCAAGGCACACATTGCACCTCACACAATAATAGTAGGAGACGTCAATACCCCACTCTCATCAACGGACAGATCATGGAAACAGAAATTAAACAGAGACATAGACAAAGAGAAATCATGAACCAAGTGGTCTTAACAGATATTTATAGAACATTCTGTCCTAAAACAAAAGGACATACCTTCTTCTCACCACCTCATGGTACTTTCTTCAAAATTGACCATATAATTGGTCATAAAACAAGCCTCAACTGATACAGAAAGATAGAAATAATCCCATGTGTCCTATCAGACCACCACGGGCTAAAGCTGGTCTTCAATAACAATAAGGGAACAACGACCACATATACATGGAAGTTGAACAATGCTCTACTCAATGATAACCTCATCAAGGAACAAATAAGGAAAGAAATTAAAGACTTATTAGAATGTAATGAAAATGAAGGTACAACATATCCAAACTTATGCGACACAATGAAAGCTGTGCTAAGAGGAAAACTCATAGCTCTGAGTGACTGCAGAAAGAAACAGGAGAGAGCAACATCAGCAGCTTGGCAGCACACCTAAAAGCTCTAGAACAAAAAGAAGCAAATACACGCAGGAGGAGTATAAGGCAGGACATAATCAAACTCAGAGCTGAAATCAACCAAGTAGAAACAAAAAGGACCATAGAAAGAATCAACAGAACCAAAAGTTGGTTCTTTCAGAAAGTCAACAAGATAGATAAACCCTTAGCCAGACTAACGAGAGGACCCAGAGAGTGTGTCCAAATTAACAAAATCAGAAATGAAAAGGGAGACATAACTACAGAATCAGAGGAAATTCAAAAAATCATCAGATCCTACTACAAAAGCCTATATTCAAGAAAACTTGAAAATCTGCAGGAAATGAAGAATTTCCTAGACAAATACCAGGTACTGAAGTTAAATCAGGAACAGATAAACCATTTAAACAACCCCATAACTCCTAACGAAATAGAAGCAGTCATTAAATGTCTCCCAACCAAAAAGAGCCCAGGTCCAGATGGGTTAAGTGCAAGATTATATCAGACCTAGAAGACCTCATACCAATATTATCCAAACTATAACACAAAATTGTAACAGATGGAGCGCTAATGAATTCCTTCTATGAAGCCACAATTACTCTTATACCTAAACCACACAAAGACCCAACAAAGAAAGAGAAATTCAGACCAATTTCCCTTATGAATATCAATGCAACAATACGCAATAAAATTCTGGCAAACTGAATCCAAGAGCACATCAAAACAATCATCCACCATGATCAAGTAGGCTTCATCCCAGGCATGCAGAGATGGTTTAATATAAAGAAAACCATCAAAGTAATCCATTATATAAACAAACTAAAAGAACAAAACCACATGATCTAAAGACTATACATGGACTGACCCTGGACTCGGACCACATAGGTAGCAATGAATATACTAGTAAGAGCATCAGTGGAAGGGGAAGCCCTGGGTGCTGCTAAGACTGAACCCCCAGTGAACTAGATTGTTGGGGGAAGGGCGGCAATGGGGGGAGGGTGGGGAGGGGAACACCGACAGGAAAGGGAGGGGGGAGGGGGATGTTTGCCCGAAAACTGGGAAAGGGAATAACACTCGAAATGTATATAAGAAATACTCAAGTTAATAAAAAAAAAACAAAAAAATTAAAAATAAAAAAATTAAAATAAAAGAAAGCACATGATCATTTCATTAGATGCTGAGAAAGCATTTGACAAAATTCAACACCCCTTCATGATAAAAGTCCTGGAAAGAATAGGAACCAAGGCCCATACCTAAACATAGGAAAAGCCATATCCAGCAAACCAGTAGCTAACATTAAACTAAATGGAGAGAAATTTGAAGCAATCCCACTGAATTCAGGGACTAGACAAGTCTTCCCACGCTCTACCTACTTATTCAATATAGTTGTCGAAGTTCTACCCAGAGCAATCAGACAACAAAAGGAGATCAAGTGTATACACATTGGAAAAGAAGAAGTCAAAATATCACTATTTGCAGAGGATATTTTTACTGACATGTGTGACATGAGACAAAACAGTCCCTGTCATCCCTCACCTGAATAAACTTCCTTAGAGGACAGTGTAGTTGGAGGGTCCTTCTCTCCTCTCCAAGATAAAGACACATTTCCAGTCTTCAGACAAGTGTGTCAGCCATTGTCCAGTGACTGTCTTGAGATGTCCACATTGTCAACTGAATGTCATCATCCAGCCTGCCCTGTAATTGTTGTAGATGATTAATAGGGTTCCAGCCATAGGATTTAATTCAGTGCTACAGTACTTGCCAAACACACTCAAAGCCCTAGCTGCCACCCTAGTCCTGTGTGCTCTAGGGAAAGAAAATAAAGAACCACATTGTCTATCAAGTTTCTCCTCCAATAAAAGGAGAATCTGCATCCGGTATTTAAATTAACTCTAAGCCCCAGCTTCTCCACAGCTCCCTCCTTTGATTCCATTACTGGTGTATTTTCAGCAATGCTCACTTTATTCTTGGTGTGCAAAGAATGTGCACCATGTCAGTAAAGTGTGTGTGTGTGTGTGTGTGTGTGTGTGTGTGTGTGTGTTCATCCATGAACTCACTATAAACTTTTATCAAATGACCCAGAAGACCGTGGAGAAACCTGTCAATGTGCATACAGAATTATGTTACTACTGTTCCATGGCACCTTGCAGGGAACACTGAAATAGTGGGCTGCTTTAATAGAGCGTAAACCCAGGCTATGCATGGTTTTCGGTGAGATTGTGATGTGCAACACCACACCAGAGATCAGCAGAAGCTTCATTTATTCCATGCTGCCCTTACCAAAGTGAGGCAAAGCCTCATCCCATAGAGAGTCTGGTAGGATCTGATGAAAGGAAATGAACTCAGGGTTGAAATCAAGCCTTCAGAAACAAAGAGAAAAATACAAAGTCAAGGAAAGCAAGAGCTGTCTTTTCTACTTCTTCTTCTTCTTCTTCTTCTTCTTCTTCTTCTTCTTCTTCTTCTTCTTCTTCTTCTTCTTCTGGAGAAGATCCACAAGAGAGACAACCCCTTCCTCAAACTAACAATGCACAAGAGACACAATACATGAATTAAAAATCAGAAATGAAATGAGGGACATAACAATAGACACAAAGCAAATTCCAAAATCATTAGTTCTTACTCACGAGGACTTTATGCCAGAACACTGAAATATTTATTTGATATTGTTGATTTTCTATATAGATAACAATTACCAAAGTTAAATCCAGATCTGGGAAGGTATCTGAATAATACCCCTAAGAAAATAGATACTGTCATTAAAGGTTGCGTACATTATATATTATATTGCTTACTTTTTGCACGATTAAACCCCTTCAAGGACATTTAGCTATTTTATAGAAAGTGTTACTTTTAAAACAAAAGGACAAAGAGAGAAATTGTGGAGTCACTGAGATACACTTCCCAGACAGGATCAAGGAAAGATGGCTGAGAGATGCAAGCAGGTGCTGGAATGCTGCCCTTGAGAAGGAAATGTTTTTCTCACTTTACCTTACACTATGTTGTACTGTGTCCTATTTTTGTGGAAGCGGCTCTCTGGGTTATGACAAGCATATTGTGATACTAGGAAGAGGGGTGATTTGCTATACAGATATTTTAAGAAGAAGCCTTTGCTTAGTCTCACTTCTTTGCCTAGTCTTGCCTCGGTTGTTCCTGGTATCATGGGAATAACGATCTTATTATATCTTGCCAAAAGGGAAAGTGAGGTAATCCATATTCATGCCTATATAAGGGTTAATAAACTTGCAGCTGCATGCAGTTGCATCTGCCTTTGCTCTGCATCCCCTGTGTCTTTGTGACCGTACCTGGGCCCCCAACGCACTAGATGTTGACAAGCATCACCCTTCTCAGTGTTAGGTATATATATTTTTTTGAAATCTATGATGTGGAGGCGTATTACAGCAACAATATGAAATAGCAGGCTGGCATGTATGAAAATTGCTGTGTTTAAGCTAGGTATGGGGACAAGACCTCAAAACAAGCTGTTAAGATGGGAAACAAATAATGCATTTGTTGCTGGAATTGAGTTGCCTCAGCTGTGTTGCTCTGCCTGCTCAGTGTCCATTCAACCTCACTCTGTATCTACACAGGAACTCAAGGTTTGCCCCAGTCGCCTGTGAGCTGTGATATGGGCAGAGAAAGGCCAGGACACAATGCTGGTTTCCCACTCCTCAGTTATGCTGAATTTTCCACTAGTGTACTTGTACAGTGTGGTCAGTTATTATAGATATTTGTCTATATCTATCATAGAGGGCAACAATGATTGATTACACCCAATTCTATAAAAAACAAAACTCAGGAAACCTGGCCCTTGGCAGCAGTGAATCAAGAAACATCTAGGATGGTGGGGCATGAATTCTGCCAAGCAATGAACTCAGATAGTTGGGGTTGGGGGAAAGATGTCTGGTCAAATAGCCCAATAGATTCACGTTGTATCAGCTTGATTTAATCTAAGGACAAAGAAGTGCAGTATCTCTGATGGCTTTCTTCTAACCCCTTGAAAGGTTCACTGGGGTTTGACCTTAGTACTTCATTCTTCTTGCTGGGGCAGCAACACTCAGGGAAGCTTGAGATTGCCATAGGCACAGTATTAGGCTAGATATACTGAGTAGATGATACTAAGTTGTTCAGATGGTGATAACCATTTCATTTGTTCTTAACATGGACCTAAGGAAAGACAGATCGAGGTCCTTAGAATACAAAGATCATTTCCAGTTCTTTTCTACCATTCCTGAATGAAAGACTGGTCGGCAGAGAATGGTAAAAATTCAAGAATTGGTAGATGATGCTTTGAATGAAGGGTGGGTTTCTTTGCTGGTTTTAGACAGGGCCTCAATTACCCCATGTTGGTCTCTACGTTGCTTGTCAGGTTCACTTTGAGCTCAAATAAAGCTGCTTCCACTTTCCAACATGTACTCTTACAAAGGGGCATCCAAGGACTGTGAGGACAGCATTAGCCAATGAGAATTGAGGTGTGTAACCCACAAATACAGCTTTATCTGAAAGACCCTCAGACAGAGGAGACTCTCGTTCCAGTCCTGAGGACACTCATCACCCCACGAACACACGGGACTCAGTTTTGATGTAAAAACAAGAGGTTTACTTTGGGTTACCAATGCACTGGGGCTCGACAGGGTCCTCACACAGGAGGGATGTGAAGAGCCTCGAACAACAGAAATGTACAGCTTAAATAGTCATTTAAGATTACACAGTTTCATTAGCTCAGCTATTTCGGTGTCAAGGATAACTAGGCAGATGTTAATCGTCCTGGAATTCCTGGGATAAGGCCGTAACCACATCAATGCAGCTATTTCAGTACCAAGGACGTCTGACTTGATATATGTTTTCTTATCCTGGGGTTCCCAGGACAAGGACCAAGGATATCTGTCTTGGCAGGTGTTTCTCTTCTGGAGTTCCTAGGACAAGGCTATACCTATGTAAGCACAGCTGCATTCAGTACCAAGGACATCTCACTTCTATAGTAATCAGTCAGCTTCCCAGAGATGTTTCCTGTCTTGTAATTGCCCTGCAGTAAATATGTTCTATACCCTCTGTTCTTATGGTCGGGCAGCTTCGTAGAGAGTGGGTACGAATGTGCTTTCTGTACTTTCTGGTCTATTGTCTAACATCTAGGGGCTAAGCAACGGCCAGCTTAAAAGTTCTCATTCTTAAGAAATGGCTGTACTAATATCAAATGGGGATCTTTCATATCCACTTTCTTCCAAGCCTACCAGCCATTTCAGATCATTGCTGTAATATGCCTGACAATGAAGGACACAGAAAAATAACTTGATACACAGCAAGGACATGGTGATCATATCCTGTGTCGTTATGTATGTACTGGATGAGGTTTGTTAAAATGACAATATGGCACAAAACTTTATATAGGACCCATCAAATTAGGGGTCACTATGCACTGTCATATCTAACATGTCCTAATGAGAACTGACCACTGGACCACTCCTCCTACACCTTCACATGAGAAGCTTGTGCTTTTTGTGTTTTTTCTTTTTCTTTTTTTCTTTCTTATATATTTATTTATTTATTTATTTATTTATTTATTTACTGCTTTATATGTTGTCAGGAACATAGTTCAAGTCATGGATCTGCCCCCAAAATCTGAGCTTTGCTACTAATATTGTAATCAGTATTATTGTGTGCATTCAATAAAATAACTTGGTTTTTTTTTACTACGATAATAGATGCTTTTGTGTTTTGTGGGCTGACCCATGAATCAGAAGAGAAGATGCTCGTTTCTTACTCTGTCCACTGAGTTATGTCTCTAGGCTTGTCCTACTCCTTTGGCTGCACCCCCACATCTGCTGACTATTTTGTTTTTCAGATAGAATCGCATGTTAGAGCTTAGAGAGGCCGTAAGCAATCCTGCTTTGGTAACTTAAGTGCAAGGAGGAGAGCCCCACACTCAGCCTGAGGGTGCATTCACTGGTAGATCCAATATTTCAGTTTCCTCTGCCAACAGATCTCCACATTGTTGCCAGGACCATAATGAATGCAATTCTTTCTCCTAAGGAATCTGGTGGCAACTGTCAAATGTTAAGCACAAAGCTTCATGTTGTACCCATAACACACACCCACATTGCAAATTACCCTGCAAGCTATTTCTGGGTGTGATTTCATGCACCTGCACATCATGAGACAGGAGACCTCTTTGGCTATTTATTTGAACTGGTGTGATTTCTCAGTAAACTTTAATGAGTAACATTGCTGAATGAGGATAATTTGAGGTAGGATGAAACATTTCTGTGCAGGGATTGGGGAGGAAGCACTCATTTAGATACATAGCAATGACTTAGGTTTTTCCAATGAAGTCTAGAGCCAAATTTGGCTTTGGAAGCATGTGGTGCTCAGTGGCTATTCCACAGGGAAGTCTCCTGAAAAGGCCACATCAGCTTTTGCTCAGTACAGGGAGAACATTAGCAGGGAGGCAAAGTCTGTTCTCCGTGACATCAGCCGTCCCTTCGTGGACATTCTATTGTCTCCTAGAGAGTCCTTGGGATCCCTGTGATGTCACCAGTGTTGTCATGACAACCAATTCCCTACTTTTTCTCTCAGTGTCCAAAGGATATATCCACAGGCATGTTTGCCCGTCTTCACAGGCGCTTTGGGAGAGTTGATGTTGATGGAGAAGAGTCTAGAGTGAAGCAAACGAAACCTAAAAGTAATGATGGACACAGGACGTGGTCATGTGGAATGTGGAGTAAGTTCTGGGCAGTGTATGTTGAGCTTCCTGTCACGGGTGAGTGTGGGGGCCTTCAGCTGGCCTTTATACCAATGGGCCACAACCACTGGAACATCTGCAATGATACTGAATTCCATGATTATCACAATTACTGAAAGTCAAGGTTTTCACATCATTAGTTTCTCCATACCCAAATAGAGGATATGGCAATGCCTATGCTATTATTCTGTGAAGTTCTAGCCTTTACTTTTACAGTGCATTTGGTATGTTAAATTGATATAATAACACCATCAGAGTCATGGAGGGTATAACTTTTCTGAATTAACCAGGGCATCAATGTACTTCACTTTCGTTGCTTCTTTAAATTCAGTGTCTATCTGACAGTAGGAAAAGGGAGAGAATTGTGCTCCTGGCCATGACCTTATATTCTTAGAACTCCTCTGACTACCTCTGCTGACAGGGCCAACCTTACCTTCATACATTAGAGGTTCTGTGTGGCAGATATTTTTCTACAGTAGCCAAACTATTTGGAGCAGGTAGACCAAGAAGAGCCTGTAACCTATTGGCACTTCTGGGGCATTTGTTATTTCAGTAGGAGGAATTGATAAGTCTGTTGACCTTTTCCTGCCCCTGCATGACTTTTTAATCCAAAGTTATTGGACTATAGTAACAGTGTAGGATATCTGAGTATGCCTGATCTCTCAAGTCTTTGTGGATGCTGAATTGAAGATCTGACTTCTGAAACCAGAGAGGTGAGGGTCCTGAAACCAGGTTGTAGCCTGTGTAGCTGTTAATAATCCTGGAGAAGGCATCTCTCTGGTACTTGTAAGTCTGTGTCCGCGTGCATAGGGAACACCTGGCTGCTTACATCTCTTGGTCTCTATAGAGTAGTGGGGGAACTGTGATCCACTTAGGAGGCCTCTTACACATAGACCAAACTCCTTGCAGCGACACTGGCTTCCAGGCATGTTCTCCTGTTTGGGCCTCACTGTGCTCTGTGTATGCTCTATGCATTCTCCCCATGCAGGTTCACTTGTGTTCTTCTACCTACAGAGGCCTGCAGACAGGCGTCATCCCCTGAAACTGTCCTAAACAAGATGCAGGCCAATGAGGAAGAGGAGAGGCTGGTTAGAGAGCTCGAGCTAACTACCAAGGAGAGAAATGAGCTGACAGATCGCCTCCTTTATGTGACAGGTGGATCCGTGAACAAGAGGTATGCATTGCTCCAAACGCTCTTGTGTCATTCACCACTGTGTAATCTCATTCTCATCTTACCCTATTAAGATGGTGGGGTCTAGAATGCTGTGCCTCCCAAAAGACCTTGTCCTAAACCTCGTCTCCCATAGAGAGGAGATTCAGAACCTGACCTTTACTGAGGAGTTAGTTTGGAAATGGACCCTCTGATTCCTCCTGTTGAAAATCTGAACTTGTGATCTGAGTGAAGATTTCAGGGATAAAGTCACTGGAGCATGTGTTCCCAGGGTACAATTGGAAAGCCCTTGACAGGAGGTAGCGTTGCAAGGTTTTAGGTGCTGTGAGTTTGTGGAGAGTGTTTGTACTTGCTAGGAAGGTGACTGAACGCTATCATCTCCTGGCAGCAGCCTTAGGTGACAGGTCCCACATTGTTCATATCAATGCTTAACTAGAAGTCCTGAGGCTCTGGCTTGTTCTTTCTTGTCTGTGTGCCTTAAACTCTGACACAGTAATGGTGCATACATTTCTAGTGATTCTCATTGTGCTCTTTCCATATTTGACTCTCTTTCTCATTCTCTGAGTCTGTTTACTTTTCTTTTCTTGTGGGTGTGTCCCAGTTTGTGTGTCTGTGTGTGCACAGGTCTGCATGCATATGCACAACTTTTATATGTTTATATGTCCCTCCACACTTGGAATTTAGGGGTCTGTTTTGGCCTCAGGATTTACCTGTATAATAGTTTCATGGAGGTGTGAGTGCTTTATTTTGGAAGCCCCACTTTCAACAGCACAGTTCTTTGCCTATGTGGTCACATTTGTCTGTACATTTGTATGCCTTGGGCAGATTATAAGTTTGTGGCAATATCTGGTCCCATGTCCAGAATTATGTGTACTGTCTGCCTCTAGAATGTTAGTTATTCAGCTTGTAGCATTCCAGTTGTCAAAACAGGAAGAATTAAATCAGAGGTTTCAGGGTGTGTGTGTGTGTGTGTGTGTGTGTGTGTGTGTGTGTGTGTGTGTGAGATTTGGCATAAGAGCTGTGGCCTATGGTCTTGATAGGTTTCAATGCAGATCCAGCCCTCTTGATTGAAAAAGTGAGCCAGGGAACCCTTTAGTTGGGTGCTTAGCTTCTGTTGTCCTGGGAGCACAATTCCAAGTTTCTGAAGCTGAAGAAGATCCGGATATGTAGAATTCAGAAAGTGTCCTTCCAGGGCTGGGGTAGTACAGGACCCAGCCTGAGTTCATATAATCCTAATCACCGATCTTCTTTGGGTTCTATCTTTCTGGGGCCAGCCCCTACTTCAGGCCAAATCCATTTTATGAAAAATTGAAGATAATGGAGAAAGAGGTCATGTCATTACTGCACAACTTAGACACAAACAACATTGAACATCGTGAGAAATTTCAGTAGCTCAAGAAGGAGATTCACTTCTATCGGTAAGTACTGGTCAGAAGGGCCCATCACTTGTGGAATGGCCATGTCTGCCTCTCTTTGTTCTGGACTGGAGAGCCTGCAGCTCTGAGTCCATCTCTTCTGCTGTTTAAATATCACTGTGCCGTGGGTCTTTTGGACTCAGTTTCAGTTCCATGAGAGAATGTCACTTATCACCACAGTGTCTATGCATCTTTAGAAGGCTCTGGATAGAAGTACACTGATTCAGGCATCAGAGTATTATTAGGCCAACCTGCGGCTCTGGGGTCATAGCAGGTTTAGCAAAGCTCAATGTGTGGACCACATGGTTAGCATGACCTTCCCATGGTTCTACTGTCCTCTTGTGGTTATTTGCCGCCTACTAATTGTTGTTGCCCCCGTGCACTGGGTTTTCATGGATAGTTGTAGGTCCCTTGTTCTTTTGGAGAGACATGGACTCTTATTGGTGCTTGGGTCACAGAAACAATTTATTCTTCCCTGAATTGGCTGTTTGCCTTTTGTGCAGCAGCCTTACATGTATGGAGATGTATTCTATGAAGTCTTTATGGGTATCTGGGTCCTGATGGAGTTCGTGGGATTTGGCAGTTGGAATGGAAGGAAGAGGCTTCAGGATCTTACTATGCGGAGTGTGTTTCCAGCAACCTGCACAGCCGGCTCCTGATGGAGCAGGCCTGTATGAAGAAGAAGTTGGTCACATTGAAGCAGGAGAGCAAGGAGGTACAGCGATATTTGTTTGACGTCAACCGAAATGATAAAGACAAACAGGAGAAGACCAGCAACCTCCAGACCCAGCAAAATTTGGTAGGAACAAGCAGCTGAGTCAGATTAACAATGTCTGATACCATTTGCCTATTGGATACATCTTTGCTTTCCCCTATCATCTTTCTAATCTCCCCACACCCAATCAATCACCCACCTCGTGTGATAGAGTTATTCATTGCTCTGTCTATGCACAAGTATTCTGGGATGTTAACCACTTTTCAGAAACTGAATTATGGGCAAGTATACTTTTCTGCCCTTTTTGAAACTGCAGTCCAGAAATGGTGACAGAGGAATAACATATCACATTACTGCATCTCCCTGTCACAGATTGGGTGCTATGAGGAGTTTGGAACAAGTTCTTGGTGGTGTGACAAAGGTCATACAGGGGTTATGTGATGGTTGGAAGCACCTTGCAGGGATAAGAACCAAGTGCAAATGGCAAATGAGTCCTGGTCATTGGCTTTGATCTGGGTATCATGTGGCCTTCTCCTTTCTTCCTGCAACCCAAGTAGGTCTCTTCCCATTTCCCCGTTCTTGGTTTGCACTGGTAGAGTCTGAGGAGCAGCTTGTTATCCCACAGTACTGTGAGGGTTGCTGGTGATTTTCCCCAACCTGCAGAGATATCAGCAATGATTTCAGTGAAAAGATCAGTGCTGTCTGTCCAATGCAGCTGAAGGGACAGAAGGCAGCAACTTGACAGCTGGTATGCCTGTCCACACCAAATCAGTGTCTTAATAGCTGCCTTCTTCTCCCAGGTCTCAGAAACTGCAGGAGAGATGGCATAGGACGTATCCCAGGAAGACAGCCCCCTGAAGAATGAGTTTCTTTCTCAGGAGTTCCCTGCTGATGACAATCCTCAACAGTCAAAGACTTTTTTGGGTGAATATTCCTCTTCTCAGTTAATTTCCTCAATGTTTGGAGACCCTAAATTTATGTATCCGTATGCCGGCCTGTCTGATTGAGGTCTTTCTCCTTTCTCATACCGACAACACCATTTGAGAGACAACTGAGGAGACTGCCTTGACATCTCGTGTCCTAGAGGAGAAACAGCACTACAACTGTGTTTCTAAATGTTCATTAAGAAAATGCTGTTAAGAAATACTTTTGGTTATGATTTTCATTGAAGTTTTGTTGTTGTTGTTTCATTGTTATATATTCGTGTTACTGTTTTTCATTTTTGATACCATTTTAATTGTTCATTTTATGCCTGTTTTTTGTAAATTGTATTTCTTATGAATAAAAATTGATTTGTAACTCTTGACTCTTAAGACCATCTTCATTATTCAAGGGTCCTTTCCCTTCCTGTATACTTAGAACTGTCAGCTAGATATGGATCTTTGCATGGTCCAGGGAGCATGGGTAAATAGTGAATGCAAAGCCACCAAGGTGTACACAGGGTGATAGTGTCTTTTGTGTGGATAATGTGACTTTTTTATGGACACACACTTTATGATGTAATCACTGCCATACTGTATCCATGCTGTCATGTATTCTGCTCATCCTAGTCTATATCAGTCTACAACACACATTCCTATGTTTAATCCAAAGAACTGAGAAAACAAGTTCTATTTGAATCAAACATACAGGCAGTCTTTCTTATTTTAATTTCCTCAAACATCCAGCACACTGACAGGGCAGGGCTTGATGTCTCAGGCCTTCAATCCCAGCATTTGGGAGTTTTAGGAGGAGGGAAGGCAGCCTGCCGTGGCTGGTACCTGTAAAGGTTGTATAGTCACTCAGCAAAACTGATCAAGCTGTTTCTACAGGGGAGGTGGCTCACTTCTGGGCCTGGGCTCTTCATGACTGGCTCAGCGAACTGCAACACTTGGCCTAGGCCACACAGTCTCTGCAGTGTGTGGCTTGAAGCACCATCCTTAGAATGTAGCTGAGGGGCGACTGTGGGTGGTGGCTTGTACTGGAGGTGGCATCCAAACCTAGACAGCGAGGGTCACTTGTCCCACCTGGTACAGGGGGTTCAAGGCCATCCTGGCTACATAGGAAAACTTCTCATCAAAAGGCTGGAGAGATGTCTCCACACTTAAGAGGGCTTGATGCTCTAACAGAGCACCAGGGTTAGATTCCCAGCGTCTATTCCAAATGACTATGACCCAAAATAAATGTTTCCCTCCTGTGTTGCTTTGGTCTTTGGGCTTATCACAGTTAATAGTTACATCCCCCAAGTGAGAACCAGTTCCAAGTTCACCATGACCCAACAGTTGACCAATACCACCACAAATACAAGGTGGCTCTGTAGGTGTGCACCAAACAAGGCCCTCTGCTCTCACAAAGACTGTTCTGGCTGGTGTTGGCAGACTAGGGGTTTCTGGTATGAATTAAGTGCTTTCCAATAAACACAGCAGACTGGTGTGTGTGTGTGTGTGTGTGTGTGTGTGTGTGTGTGTGTGTGTGTCTGCTCATGTATACGCATGCATCAGTGCAACCCCCAGCACTCTGTCCTGGACCTACATACCAACTCCAGGTTGTTTACATGTCTACTCACTGTCCACTATCAGCTGATACCTTTGGTCTCTTAAGGCCTAGGTCATGAGTGCACAGCCCTTACCCGGGGTCTGTGCTCAGGGCTCACATGCAGGGAGGTGGAGCACAGTTCCTCCTTAGTTTGTAGAACCCACCATTGCTGCCCAATCTTCCACAACCAGGACATAACCCTTCTGATTCCAGGAAGCATTTGCCCTTGAGATCAGACCAGGGGCAAAGGGCAGAAGAGTCAAGGTCAGAAGACATAGGCAGGAAGCAAGGCAAAGAGGAGTGGGGGAGGGGATATGGGGAGGGGTGAGACCTGCTGTGCACAGTTGAGGCAGCTCAGAATAGAGCAGGGTGGCACCTCTGGTGTTGGGGTGTTGCTCAGTTTCTGGGCAGATTTGTTCAGGTCTTTCCACAGTTTTCAAGGTTCGATCTGTGGTAGGGACACAGTGGTCCCCAAAGTCCCCATAGGCACATACTCAAGACTTCCACACTTCAGAGCAAGTCCTGGCTATGGAACTACAGACTGGTCTCAATCTCTGGGTTTGTGAGTTGCCATTTCCATTTAGTTGTCGTCCTCAGAGACTGTCCCAAGCTGAGCCACAGCCGTCCCAGTGCATGCACTCTGTGTGCTGGGCCTAGAATAAGCTGGTGTGTGGTCTGCCCAGCAGAAGCTGCTCACACTGCACCATGACCTAATGCTATCGGCTTGGGCACTTGCAGACCCCTCACCTGAGACCATCTCTCCTGGCATCTGGAAGATGCTGTATTCTAGCAGATCTGGGGGCACTCTTAATAGATCTGGGGGCCACACACTTGAAAGGCCAAAGCCCAAGACTGCTGCAGCCTAGGATATCTGTCATCCACAGAGCTGGAACCCAGCTCTGCTAGCCAGGAAGAGGTGCTGTGCCCACTGCTCTAGAGACCCCAGGTCCCAAGTAAGGACAAGCTGATCCTCACACCCTCCCTGCAATCTTCAGCCTTCTGTAGACAGCAGAGTAGGGCTAGTTCTTTTCTCATGCAGGGCCTGGCTACAGGTGACATAGTTGCAGAGTGACCCACCCCAAGGCACTAGTAGTCCTCTGCAGCTCAACTTTGGGCTAGGGTGACAAGATACTAATTGTGGCTATAAGGTACTGTTGTGCATGCCCCAGCACAGGTGTGAAGGTCACATGTGAAAGTCACGTTGCTAGAGTGGGTTCTCTCCTACCATGTGAATCTAGGGAATCAAACTCAGGGCCTTAGCCTGTACTTACTCAGCCATCTTGCGAGTCCCTGAGAGTCCTGTTAAGTTCAGGGACCCCAAGAGCAGAGCTGAGAAGCCAAGTGGGCCTAGGAATCCACATTCACCCCTTGCAACATCTTTGAACAAAGAGCAGAGCGCTGTGAAGGACGCATGGCCATTTACAAAATAAGCATAGAGAAAAGGCAAGATGGTTCAGTGGGTAGTACCTGCTGTGCATGTGTGAGGACAGAACCGTGTAAAAGACAGGTATGGCATACAGAGACAGAAGATGCAGGGACCTTGCTGGCAGACAAGCCTAGCCACAGAATATGAGTTTCAGATCTGCTGAGAAACCTAATCTCAAAAATCAAGGTGGAGGCCTGTTGAGATAACTCAGCCATGAAGAGCATTAGCTGTTCTCCAGTGTCCAAATGACACCTCACAACCAGGGTAACTCCGGTTCCAAGGAATCAGACCCTCCTATGACATTTGTGGGCACCAGGCACATATGCAGGCAGAACACACACACACACACACACACACACACACACACACACACACACGGTTCAGTCATGTGTGGAGGTCAGATAGCCTGCAAGGGTTGGTTTTCTCCATGCATCTTGTGGACCCTGGGGATTGAGCTCAGATGTTCAGGCTTGGTGGCAGTCATCATAATCTGACTGAGCTACCAAGCTGGCCCATTGACAGCTTCTCACCATGTCCTGGACATATCAATGTGGCCAATGTGGGACTACAGGGTTAACCAATCATTGGGCTTCCTGGCCCCTCATATACCCCAATAGACTGTCTTTGCTCTCCTCTCCACTGTTGAGCAGATTTGCTGGCTTCTATTGATCTCCCATGCAGCATCTCAGATCCCGTACTGGAGCCTCTGGCTTTGGATCCATGTGTACCTGGACCAGTGTCTTGGAGCTGTGGTGTCAGGCTCCTTCTCCCCACAGGGAGTGTGAGCATGGCCTAACGGGTGAAGCCAGGCTCTGTTCTGCCCCTGGAGGGAGGCAGATGGAGCGAGCAAGAGGTTCCTTGTACCTGGCTATTTTGTCTCCAGGGACAGCAACACCTCCCTGGGTTTTGGCACACCTTGTTGGTCCTGAACTCACTCTAAATATAGGCAGAGCCAGATGTGTGGAAGATGCCCGGCCCTGGGGGAATCTACAGCTACATGGGGGAGGAGGTCTGTCTGGAAGTGGAGATATAACCATTCAGGCTGGGAAGAAGGTCTGGGTGTTGCGGCATTCACTGTCTAAGGACAAAAACAAAAGAATAGAAAAGAAGAAAATGTTGCAGTAATGTTAGCATGGCTCTTTCAGGATTCAAGTTAGAGCCAGGGAGACAGCTGAGCAGGTGAGGGTACTTGTGGCCAAGCTTGATGACCTGAGTCGCAGGGAGCATATGACTGGAGGAAACAAGTCACAAAGAGGTTTCTCAGCTTCTGCATGCACAGTGCATACCTGCCACCCAACAACACACCACACCTAACAAATGCACCCAGCCTGACACATGACTGCCTTGTCACATGTCCTGTAGTGGCATCCTGCTCCTAGCTGCTTTTCTCAGACAGAGCCAAGCTCATGCAACTGCCAGTCAAGAGCTGCCTCCTCCTCTCCTGTCTGAGCTCTGCCTCACTGGGTGGAGATTTGGCCTGAGGTACATACAGGGTCTGCAGCAGGATGCTAGGACTCTCAGGGGTTGGGCCTTGTGGGAGGAGTCAGGATTCTGAGGATAAAAAGCTGCAGGGGATCCTCAGACTCTACCCCTGCTCTTGGCTTCTGTTTTTAACACGGGGTCTTATGTAGCCCAGGTTGGCCTTGATGTAAGATGTACCCAAGAATGACCTTGGACTCCCTATCCTCCTGTCTCCATCTCCCAGGTGCTAGAGGAACAGGTCCATTATTCAGTGCTAGGGATGCAGCCTAGGGCTTTGGCCACAGCAGGCAGAAGCTTCACCTGCCTCTCTACTTCTTGGCCTCTGCATGGTGAGCAGCCTCCTGCCTCGGCACAGGGAAAGCACCATGGACAGGGAAGCTCCTCAGGTCTCTCCTTTTGTTTCTAGAGGAGTCTGTCAGGAAGTGGGACACTAAGTCTCTGACAGTCTCCAGGACCAGGAGAGGGAATAGACTTGTCATCACAGTAGCAACAAAGTCAAAGCCACCTGATTTCTGCAAAGGCACCTGGGTGACTGAGAGGCCTCCCTCCCTTCACCCCACAGCACACACTGCTGGCTCTGCACAGCCCTAGCCCTGCTCTGAGCTGCTTTTGCTGGGCCTCCCATGAAGATGTGTGAAGCTAGCACAGGGGAGCCCTTTGCCTGCTGTTTACAGAGCCTGCTGGACAAGTCCTGGGTAGAAGTGATGCCTAGGGACTCAGAAGATGAGTGTGAGAAGCTGAGCAGCTCAGGGAACCTGACTTGTCCCCACACTGGCATGTGGCAGACAGACAGGGCAGGGACACTCACTTCCTCTCCTCGTCCAGCAGGTAGAAGATGCCAGTGGGCTTCATGCTGATGAGGTGGGTACAGCCCACATTGTCGGTGTAGTCAGTGTTGTGCCACGAGATGCCCTCACCCTGGTACTTCTCCTGAAAGGTGAAGGTTAAGGAGGGCACTCACTGACCTGGCTTCAGAAAGGAGTTCCCTGCACACAGTGTGGTTGAACTGAGGGCCTTGCACAAGATCAGCAGGGGCACCACCACTGAGACACCCCCATTCCCTCATTGGAGATTCTAGGCAAGGGCTCTCTTCTTGATCCACGCCTCCAGCTCTCCTGACATCTACATGAATTATAAGTCCTAATGCAGTATAAATGATGACTGCACTATTGCTGAAGGAATCATGAGAATAACAACTGTAAACATTCCACCATGGACAGAATTTGTGGAAAGAGGTGATTGGAAGCCAACAGGAGGGCTCTACAGTTAAAGGGGCTTGCTGTCAAGTCTGATGACCTTGACTCAATATCCAGGACCCACGTGGTAAAAAGGAGAGAACCAAGGGCCAAGCTGTCCTCTGACTTCCACTCATGGGTTTACATGTATGTGTGTATGTATGTATATGTCTGTATGTATGTGTGTATATGAATGTGTGTATGCATGTATGTGTATGCATGTATATGTGTATGTGTGTATATGTCTGTCTGTATGTGTGTATAGTTCTGCTTGCATGTGTGTATATGTATGTGTAGGTGTGTATGTGTGTATGTATGTGTGTTTATGTGTGTATGTGTGTATGTGTATATGTGTATGTGTATATGCATGTGTATGTGTATATGCATGTGTATGTGTGTATGCATGTATGTCTCCATATATGTGTATGTGTGTGTGCACATGCATGTGTGTATGCATATGTATTGGTGTGTTTGCATGTGTGCCTGTTTATGTATGTGTACTAATGTGTGTGTGTATATGTCTGTATGTATGTGTGTATATGAATGTGTGTTTGCATGTATGTGTATGCATGTATATGTGTATATGTCTGTCTGTATGTGCGTGTAGGTCTGTTTGTATGTTTGTATATGTATGTGTATGTATGTATGTGTGTATGTGTGTGCATGTATGTGTATATGTATTTGTGTGTATGTGTGTATACATGTACGTGTGTAGGCATGTGTATGTGTGTGTTTACATGTATGCATTTTTGTGTATGTGTACGAATATATGTGCGTATATGTATGTATGGACACACAAACACGCACAATGTTAAAACATAAAAAGCTCCTTGGACAGTCTATGATACCTGGATAAGTGGTGACCATACGGGGGAAACACGTATCCATGTAAGCACACCTGTTCACATGCGCTGAGCAATGCCCAGCCTGGTCTTGAGCTCACTACCTGCCCAACGATGAATTTCTGCCCACCTGGTCTTCTCAGAGCCAGGCGACGATTGTTCCTGCCATGCCAGTTCTGTTCCCGTTTCTCATGCCACAAACCTTCTAGCTTGAATCTCACCTACTGACGCAGGAACCTAACAGCCTCCAACCCAGTGAAGTAAGTAAACTTCTTCCTAACATCCTCAGGCTTGGTGTCCCCATGAGTCACAGGGAGGAAGGATGGCATGCACCAAGGAGAAGGGCCATGGGCAAGGAAGACAGGATCATAAGTCAGTCATCACTGACACCAGCAAAGTGTGTGCTTCAGAGCTGGCTCTGCTCACTCTTGTCCCAGTGGCAGGACTTAAGAGTGATGCATACCTGTCACCCAGCACTCAGAGAAGTCTGAGGCACAAGAACCAGGAGTTCATGGCCATTTTAACTAATGGTGAGATCAAAGCCAGCCTGGGCTGCATGAGACTCAGTCTCAAAGCAGGCAAGGAGAAATTTTCTATATTTGAGCAAGTAAGCTGGCAGCCTCATGGGTTCTAAATTTCACTGCTATACAGAAAGATGCTAGGGCTAGTGTGGCAGCATTTGTGACCAGAGAAGCCAAATTAACCCCTGTTAATCTCCTCATGCTGTGTGAGCAATGAGGAGATGGTGCTCTATGAACTGTGGACAGAATGGTCTCTCAGACGGTTCAGAAAGCAATGGCGGACTCCAGCAATTCTCCACTTGGGTGTGACTTGACTCTTATACGTGTGTGTTTACAAGCCAAAACATAAAATCCATAGGTGACTGTGTAAATTCAACATGGCACAGCCATGTGTTGGAATATTATTCAGCCTTACATAGGAATGGGATTCTGACCCTTGAACAGGAATGAGAATGGTAGCCATTCTCCTAAGTCAGACCTCCAGGCAGTGCAAAGACAAACTAACACTGTATGACACCACTGACTGAGGGCTGGAGTGTCACGAGTTATATAAAGACAGAAAGCAGGAAGGTTTACAGAGCCCCAGGGGTAACACGGGGTAGGGAGGTTGGAGGGTAGGTGTGTAAGTGGGACTGAGGCTCAGAGGAATCAGACATGGCTGCATAATATGCATGTGGCTGCCTCCCATACCTGTGAGTCCTGCCTCCTCAGAAAGGCAAATACAGCAAAAGAAATGAACAGAGGGGACAGGCTCTGACCTACTGTAGACACACACAAATGACGTGACAGAATGTGCACACTGATGCCTTGCTGCAGGAGCAGTTGAGCATCCAGAAGGGTTGAAAGAGGCTGGAAGGGCTGAGCATGGCACTGAGTTCAAGGACATAGCTTTAGGTCCTGGGGAACCTATGGTGCCCAGGCCCCATCCTGCTGATACTGAGGGACACAGCTGACATTCAGGGTGATGGCTGGGCTGGGCTGGGGAATAGGTGTCAACTCTCACCTGCTCCAGCTTGAAGGTGTGCTTGTTGGTGTAATTGATGCAAATCTGCTCAAAGCTATTCTGTTCAAAGTCCTCAAATCTGAATATGGCCAAGACACCAATGGGCAAGCACTGGGAGACAAGGTTTGGTTATAGCCATGGTCTCCTGGGAAGACCAGCCATCCTGAGAGGGGTTGCAGAATAGGGGGTGTGTTTTCCTGACCTGTTTGGTACACAGTGTTTTTTTTGCCAAGGGTTCCTTTATTACTTCTTGATGGAACCAGGCCTGCACATATCCAGTAAGCACTGGGGTGGAACCTAGGCTTGGTGCCCACATGCTGGCATCGCTGAGGGTGAAGCCTAGCCTATCACACTTCCAGACACCGAGTGCAGATGCCTGGGTTCCTATATAATGGCAGTTCTTACCCTTCCTAACACTGTGACTCTTTATTTCAGTTCCTCATGTCGTTGTCATCCCAACATAAACTTATTGGAGAGCTACTTCATAAGTGTCACTTTGTTACTGTGAGGAACTGTAATGTAAATGTCTGGTGTGCAGGAGCTCTGATGCAGAACCCACAGATTGAGAGCAGCTGCTGTAGAGGATCAGAGTCCTCTGCCAGCCCTGGTGTTTGCAGAGATCCCGTGGGTTCCTAGTCTCCATGGCTTTTCCCAAGGACAGGGTTTATTCTTGGCCGTCTCAGGGCCCGGGACCTCACAGAAAAAGCCTCTCCCATGTCCTTCCTGTTGAGGAGGGTGTGGTTGGTCCTCAGCACAGTCCAGTCAAACAGGGCGCTGTATAGACACTTGGCCGGGAGTCTCCTGCAGTTATGGCCTCTGGACAAAGGGGTTTCTTACCTGGGGTGGGGCAACCGTGCCAGGTACAGACTGTGGTGCTCAGAGTCAAGACCTCATTTTGTATTATTTTCATAGACAAACTTGCCCAGGCTGGCCTCGAACTTGCCGTGTAGCCAAGGATAATTAAACAACTGATCCTACTGCCTCTACCCCCCATGGGCTGGGATTGCAGATGAATGTCACCACAGCTGGCTTGTCACAGCTGCTATAAAGCTCTAAATCAGGGGCCTCATGTGCAGGAGTGTTATGACTATGCCATCCCCACCCCTCAACCAGGGTTTTCCCCTTTCTCCTGCTGAAGTCTGCTTAATCCTACCCCTGGCCCCAGGACACAGCAGCTGTGGGAGAATCAAAGCCTAGGGCTTCAGCACAGCATGGGTACACAGCATGGCATGCAGGATGTATGGTTGTGAAAAAGCCAAGGAAGTGCTTCTCAGCTCACCCCCTGTAGGAGTGTCTAGTCCATCCTTCTCCCCATGGACGCAGACATCTGCTTCCAACTGCCCGACATGTCCCTCTGGTTTTGACTTTCCTGGATGCCATGGCAATGCTACCACACAGAATGCTGCCTCTACTGGGGACACTCACTTACACAACCTCTCTGGGGGACATCTGAGCCAATCTGGGGACTGGGTGCACTGCAGAGAGGTCAAGTCATGTCGTGAAGTACCTTGTACCACAAAGGCTAACTGCTCAGGGAGTTGGCTGGAAAAGTAAGCTTATTCCCCTGGGCAGGGTCCCCATAGGGAATGTCCCACACCCTGCTATCAGCTCTATTCCTGGTGCCATCCAAATTCAATTTGCAAGCCCCAATGCTCTGGAAGTGTCAAGAGCTAACAGGAATGTACCAGGAAGTACACACTACGCAAAGGGAGAGGATGGCACAGAGACCTATGCTATGGGTTAAGGGTCACGGAAAGGCCACCTCAAGCACAGGGGTCAGCCACCTCTTTCACAAACAAGGCAAATGGTTGATGCTCTCAATGTGGGAGCCTGAGGGGCTCGGTGGCTCCTAAGCCCTGCAGCTGTAGCCAGAAGCAGCACTGAACAGGATGTAAATGCTGAGAATGGCGATGTCAATAAAACTTTATTTACAAAACCAAATTGGTGGTGGTGGTGGTGGTGGCAGACTGGTTCATTTCAACGCATGCTGGAGTGGCTTGGCCACTGAGCAGCAGGAAACACAGAAAGGAATGTGACCCGACCCAGGGCTCCCAACACACTAGACGTTGACCTTTGGCACCGGAACGGGGTCCCTGAAGGCAAGTCAGGACAGTCAGATAAGGTAAGTATATTTTATTACAAGGAAATGGGACAAGATAAATCTTCTCTTCATCTCGCTATGCTTAAACATCTTTTAAAAGTGCAGGGAAGTCATGTCTCTCAGTCTGGTTTAGAAAAGTGTTTAGAGACAGCAAGAGAGTATACTCCATGGTTCCCTGACAAGGGTTCCAGGGATTCTGGTGTCTGGGTCAAAGTGAAAGCTAAGGTGGAAAAGGCTGTCAGGCAGGGCAAAAAGATTCCAATTCCTGGTCTCTTTGGGCTGTTATTTTTACTGTGTTCAAGGCCATGAATGCAGATAGGGTAATAATGAATATAGAACAAGAAGCTACAGCTTCATTAAGACGAAAGCGAAAGTAAAAGTTTTGCTGTCTGCACCACTGCCTGAAGCAGTTTTTTCTAAGTCGTTTCCCGAGGATGATATATTAAGGATTAGATTCAGACGATGATGATGATGAATTCACCTGCTTTTTCTTTTCCTATAATTAGGCCAGCATCAGTTCAAGGTGTGGCCCAACCGACTTATTATAAAGGATGATACCAGTTGGTTGAAAAAGGTAGTAGTGGGTTGGGGATTTAGCTCAGTGGTAGAGCGCTTGCTAGGGTTCGGTCCCCAGCTCCGAAAAAAAAAAAGAAAAAGAAAAAGTTAGTAGCTTTCTATGAACAATACATTAAGTTTTTATGTATACTAAAATTAACGTTGGAAAGAACAGTGGTAGGAAAGGAAGCTGGAGGACAAATGCTGAAATGCTTGCTTTTGAAAATGCTAATAAAGAGTACAGGAGAGCATTATTACCTATAAAGGAGACTGGGGATATCAATGCTTATACGATGGCATGCAAGTGTATCTTTCCTGAAAATGGAAAGATGCATATTTGGTACAGATTGACCCAGATAGAGTTATTAAATTATATGTTTAAATACTCTTGAATATCCTACAGGCACTTTCACTGAGGATGAGTTGCCTTTAGAATGGATATATATTAAATATAACTTTAACAAAACATTAACAACTTATGAGGAACAAAGTTCTTTAATTATTCAGCAAGGCATACAAAGACCTGTTACACTGTGGGGATATGATTGTGCTGCTATTGTTTTCCCATTAAGCAAAAATAAAGTGGAATATTTAATGCAGACGTCTGAGGTTTTTCAATTAACCATGATTTCTTACCCTGGAAATATTGAATTTCATTTTCTCCATAGTAAATTGTGGGATTGCTTTAGAAAACAAAAAAAAATTTTGATAAATACACTAATTTCTGTTGATCCATTACCATCTGCTGTTACTGTGTTTACAGATGGCTCTAAGACCAAGACGGCTTATTGGACCAAAGATAAATTTTGGGGACAAGAATCTTCTTTTGGGTCAGTACAACAAAATGAAGTATTAGCAGTAATTAATGTATTGCCAGATTTACTCATGATGTAAAAATATTATAGCCGAGTCAGCTTATGTTGTAGGAGTAGTACAGAATATTGCAACTGCTGTTGTTTCTACATCTAAGCCTATATTAAATGTTATTTTCACATATTAAAGGACTATTGTTATTCTGAAACTCTAGAATGTTTATTACACATATTAGATCACATTCAAGATTGCCAGCATCTTTAACACATGGCAATCATATGGTAGATCAATTAGTGGCATTTGCTACCCCAGAAGAAAACAGTCATAATCATGCCAATACAGGATATTTGCATATTAAATATAAGGTTCCCTATTCTGAAGCCAAACAAATTATTGCTAATTGTCCTATTTGTAAGCCTTCACTTATAAAATGTATTCCATCTGAAATTAATCACAGAAGAATGCAACCTAATACATCATGGCAGATGGATGGAACCCATATTTCTGAGTTTGGTCGCCTTACATGTAAGCATAGATAATTTTTCAAAATTTGTATGGGCTACACCATTGCCAGGAGTACGCACTGCTCATGTTATACAGCATCTATTGGAAACTTCTGCTGTTATGGGACGGCCTTCTAAAATTAAAACTGAGAATGGACCAACATATATTTCTTATCAATTTAAACAATTTTGTCTGCTCTTCCGGGAAAATGGCGACTCCTGCATGTGCTCCAGAGTTGCCGCCGGCTACGGAGCCTGCGACCGCCATGGGCCCTACTGGGGAACCCTGCCTGCCAGGCCAGCCTCAGCCCATGCGCAATGTGCTTGCTGCCCCGCGGCTTCGAGCCCCCAGTTCCTGAGGACTTGGGGCAGCAGAGTTTGGCAGAGCTGCAGGAGAGGTTGAGGCGCCAGGAGAGACTTTTGCGCAAAGAAAAATTCATTTGCAAATTGTCCGACAAAGGTAAACAGGTCTCAGACACCACTGCCAAACTGAAAGCTGCCATTTCAGAAAGTGAAGCGGTCAGAGGGAGAACTGAACTACTTCATCCTGTTAGTGTTGACTGTAAGCTAAGGCATAAAGCAACCACAAGAGTTGATACCGACATAGACAAGGCCCAGAATTCTGACCTGATGCTTCATACTTCATCATTAGTTCCTGAATGTTCGTCAGTAGACATTGAATCATCTAAAACAACCTCAGAAACACAGGGACCTACACAGCTCACTCACAAAGGCAATGAAGAGACTTTGGAGACTGGCTGCACAGTGAATACCAGCCCGTCTGTCCGCATCACAGCCCAGGCTCCCTCATCTGAAGTTAATGAACATCTCCCCCAGCATTCAAGTCAAGCGGAAGAGGTTTCCAGCAGCGTCGACAGTCTGTTTATCACTAAATTGCAAAAGATCACAACTGCAGACCAGACTGAACCCTCAGAAGAAAACATCAGCACTGAGAACTTTCCAGGACTGCAGAGTGAGACTCCTAAGAAGCCTCATTACATGACAGTGCTAGAAATTCGAGCTAGAAACCCAGTGCCTCCTCTTCATAAGTTTAAGACCAATGTGTTACCCACACAACAGAGTGACTCACCAAGTCATTGTCAGAGGGCTCAGTCTCCTGCTTCCTCAGAAGAGCAGTGAGGCAGGGCTAGGCAGCATCTTGATGATGTCACAGCAGCTGGCCTTCTTCTGCTCCATCCCCTGCCTGCACAGCTGTTCTCCATAGAAGAGTCGCTGGCTCTGCAGAAAGAGCAGAAGCAGAATTATGAGGAGATGCGGGCAAAGCTCGCAGCACAGAAACTAGCTGAGAGACTAATATTACAATGCAGAGCTACAATCCAGAAAGGGAGTCTTCAGGGAGATACCGAGAAGTGAGGGATGAAGATGATGCCCAGTCCTCGGACAAATGCTGAAAATGAGCGCTGGGAGATCCCGGGAGTTGACTCTTGAGATTACATTGTCTCATCAACTTCCTAACAAGTACCAAGACAGTGTCAGACCTTGTTGAGGGACAGCAGATTTTTAAGTTACACAAAGGTAGCTACAAAATAAGAACCCAGTTTGTCTTTCAGAAGATGATCTTCACATGCTTGAACAGTTCAATATTTGAACATTGGGTTTGGCCGTATTGTGTTACAGTTTTGCAGTATATTGTGCATTGGTCTGATATTTTTAGTGTGAATAGAACACACGTTTTCTTTAAGATATCTGCTTTTTCCTTCTTTGTATTCTTATCAGATAGCACTGCTTACACCCCTTCTGGTGAAATACTTTGTTATCCCAGGCACCTAAAGTGAATTAGGAAGGCCTGGTCCCCTCACTCGAGAAATGAGGGGAGCAGTCTAAAGAATGGTACTCATGCTTGCATGGACACGTTCCTGAGACGCTGGATGTGAAATGCCGCACACAACACTCGGGAACCACAACCACTGTGTCTGCTGCTCTGTCCTCTCTTGGGGCGACTGCTGTCACCTGTGATGAGGTTAAGGAGCACTTGGAAGAAGTGCTGGGTGGGGAGGGTCTTCTGAGCTAGTGTGGGGAGCTGCTCCTGGCTGCCCTAGGCTTGAACTCATTGCCATCTGGGATGATAGGTCCCTGTACAGGACACTCGTGCTTGGTAACGAAACCGGTGGTTTTCTAAGAGTTACAGTTGAATTGTCAGTATATTGCATTTTCCCTCGTTAAACCCACAGAGGTGTTTACAGGCTGCAGAAACCTCAGTCCTGTATGTGCACATTTGTGCTATTTAAAATGACTATATGATCATTTTCAGCAAAGATAACAATGTTATCAAAAAGGCCTTTGTCTATTATGTGGAACTTGTAAAGGAGAAATAAAATACCAATCAGAGCAAAAAAAAAAAAAAAAACCATTCTGTCAATGATATCATATTGTACATATTACTGGTATAGAATACCATCCACAAGGACAAGCTTTTGTTGAAAGAGTTCACCATACCCTGAAATGACAAATTATAAAATTAAAAAGGAAGAAAAGAGATGACCTTACACAGCCTGAATGGAGTTGGCATACCAGTCCCAGAGTAATATTGGCATAAGCATTATTTTTTATTAATCTTCTTAATTTACCACAAGGTGAAGTTATATGCAGAGCAGATAGACACTTTATTGGACTTCTCCCTGAAGGCATGGAACAGACAATATGGATAAAAATTGCCCAAGATGCTGAATGACAGGAAGGGATATTACTGTATGTAGGGGAGAGGATTTTGTCTCCTTACAGGATGGGGGACAATTCTGGTTACCCGGGAGACGGATCCAAGCACAGAATGATAAGAACTGCTCCCTACCCTCAGAGGAATCCAGTTAAACCAGCTACATTCTCTCCTGATGGATGTTCTCCGGAGATGAAGGAGGTGTCCTCCATTACTGAGGCCCTGGCTTCTCTTTGTGTCGCCAAACGACAACGGAGAAGGATCGATGCAGTGACAACCCCATTACCTAGGTGAAGTGATTAAGCACTGAAAGGAAAACTATGTTGTCTCCTACAGGAAAGTCCTTTACTGCTGAGCACGTATTTTTAGCAGTGTGTGCTTTACTCACGGTTTCTTCTGTTGCGGCCAATGCGAGTTATCAGGCTTATATTCCTTATCCACCTTTATTTGAACCTGCTACTTGGCGGGGAAACAGATGTGGTTTTATACACCACCCCAAGCATTTTATTATCTCTTTGGAATAATTTGGGGCTGGGGATTTAGCTCAGTGGTAGAGCGCTTGCCTAGCAAGTGCAAGGCCCTGGGTTCGGTCCCCAGCTCCGAAAAAAAAAAAGAAAAAAGAAAAAAAAATAATTGAGACCAGCAAGATCAATTCAGGAGTGAACTGGCTTGCTGAATATAAATGATAACTTAAAATGGCTGGGAAGTTCTTTATGGGGGCTGGGGATTTAGCTCAGTGGCAGAGCGCTTGCCTAGCAAGCGCAAGGCCCTGGGTTCGGTCCCCAGCTCCGAAAAAAAAGAACCAAAAAAAAAAAAAAAAAAAGAGAAAGAAAGGAATAATTTGACCTTTTGAATAGACGTGATGGAGCTTTGTATAATTTTCCTTATGCTGGATTAAAGATGCCTTTGTGTTTAGGAAAGAGACCAGGCCTACAAATGGGTTATTAAAATTGGCGATTACCAGGAATAACTGTTACAGGCTCCAGGATTGACAGCTTGGTCTATAACCAAAATTGGAATAACATTACATTTGTTAGCGAGCCAGTATATCCTACTTGTGCTTGGTTTACTTATGTAGGCTTAAAATATCTCCCATGCAATTGGAAATATTGCCCTGGCATGTTTGGAAAAATTATTCAAGATAAATGAATAAATTGGGGTCCTTATGGCCAATTATTAATACATGTTCAGAGTGGAATGTTACCACTTGTGATTTGTCAAATGTTACCAGGATGAACTGAGAGGAGAATGAACGCCTTAATGGATCCTTGCTGATGGAATGTGGAGATGGAGGCCTTGCTGATAACCGACTGACCTCTGTGGAAGATCCTACTGCGTTTCAAGCTCATTTGTGGAAGACTGTCACTGCATTAAAAGAAGGTGTGCTTGCTAATGGAAGCTTTTCTGGGCCTGCTCAATCTGCCTCTCAGTATAATTTTACAACATTTAAGAAAGAAAAGGTTACTACTTGTATTCCTATGCCATATTTCTTTTTAATAGGTAGATTTAATTTTGCTAATTGATTTGCTTATACTGCCATTAGTATTCATGTATTAATTCATCTATTCAGTTTAATATAAATCAATATTCTATTATGATACTCAGCAAAAATTATATGTATGGATGCCTGTTAATTTGGGACATCATTGGTCTCAAGATCCTCTTAATTATATGATTATTGAATTTTTTAATAATCTGCTGAGGAGAAGTAAAAGAATTATTGGAGTCATTGTAGCTACTACTTTAAGCCTTATTTCTGTTGCTACTTTGGCAGCGGTTTCCAGCACAGCATTAAAAACATCTATTGAGACAAAGCATTTTGTTGGAGACTGGCATAAAGATTCACATGAGTTATGGATAGAGCAAACTAAAATTGATACTAGACTTCAACATCAAGTAGATGTTTCAAAACAAACAGTAGAATGGTTGGGTCGAAAGATGTTACTTATTGAAAAATATGAGGATTTAAGATATGATTGAATTCCTACTACTTTTGTGTTAATAAATATATGGATAATGATACAGAACATGATTGGAAGTTAATTCAAGCCTATTTAGAAGGTAATGAAAGTGCTACAAAAGTAATTAATGCCTTGAAATACGATGCTCGAATGTCTTTTGGTAAACAGCTAGAAGATACTACCCCTATGGAAATAGCTAAATTATTGGCTGATCAATTGACAGGATTAGATCCCAAGGCTTGGTTTCAAAGGATTTTCCATAGCTTGGGAGGAGCTAGTTTTGCCATAATCTTATGTACATTATGTATTATGTTGCTTTATTTTTGCATGATTAAACCCCTACAAGGACTTTAGCTATGTTATGGAAAGTGTTTCTTTTAAAACAAAAGAAAAAAGAAGGAATTATTAAGACATAGAGATGCAGTTCCCAGGCAGGGTCAAGAAAGGCCTGGTGACAGATACAAGTAGGGGCTGGAATGCCACCCTGGAGAAGAAAATGTTTTTTCACTTGGCCTTAAGCTATCTTCTGCTGTGTCCTGTTTCTGTGGAAGTGGTTCTAACGCTCTCTCAGTAATGGTGAGTATATTTTGACTATAATAAGATAGGTGATTTGTTATATGAATATTTTGAGAAGAAGCCTTTGTTTATTCGTATTTCTTTGTTTAGTCTTCCCTCAGTTGTTCCTGGTATCCTGGAAATAATGATCTTATGGTATCTTGACAAAATGAAAATTGTAGTAATGCACATTCCCAGCTATATAGGGATTAATAAAGCTTGCAACTGTGTGCAGTTGCTTCTGCCTTTCCTCTGCACCCCCTGAGTCCTGGTGGTATGCGACCATACCTAGGGCCCCCAATTCACTAGACATTGACAATGGGTCACCCCACAAAAAAAAAAACAGAAGCATCTACCTTAGTTAAAAATGGATATTTTATTGAATGCACACACTAACACTGATTGATCACATCCATGTAACTACTAAAGCTTTTTCTGCTCTCTGTAGTGGTGAGGACGTCAAAATCTTACTGAAAACCATGCACACCCGGTTTAGGTTGTATTAAAGTAGCCCACGATTTCAGTGTTCCCTACAAGTTCCCATGGGACAGTAGTAGCATGAGTCTGAATGCACCTGGACACATTTCACTAGGGACTACACACACACACACACACACACACACACACACTTTACTGATATGGTGCACATTCTTTGCACACAAGGAAGAAAGTGAGCAGTAATGAAAACACACCAATAATGGAATTGATGGAGGGAGTTGTGGGGAAGCTGAGTCTTAGAGTTATATAAAGGCCCTATGCAGGCTCTCCTTTTGTTGAAAGAGAAATTTCAAGTGCAATGTGGTTCTTTATTTTCTTTCTCTAAAGCACAGAGGGCTATGGTGAAACATAGGGCTTTGAGTATATTTGGTAAGTACAGTCACACTGAATTAAATCCTAGGGCTGGAACCCTATTAATCTTCTACAGAATTACAGAGCAGCCTGGATGAAGACTCTCAGCTGAAGAGGTGGACATCTCAAGACAGGCACTGGACAATGTCTGTCAGACTTGACTGCAGACTGGAAATGTTTTACTATCTCATTGGAAAAGAAGGCCCCTCATACCACACTGTACTCTAAGGACAGTTTATTCAGGTTAGGCATGACATGAACTATTGTCTCATGTCACAGATGTCAGCACAAAGTATCCAAGGTGTTTATGCCAATGGTAGCATTAACAGAACAAAGCACACAGTGTCATGAAGACATAAATTATGAGTTTGTGTAGCAAGACCCTGGCCTCTTCCAGGTTCTTAGATAGTAACAGAGAACCTCAAATACTGTAGTGATGTGATAGTGTGGTGTAAATCTAGTTGCAACTAGCTTCTATTTTGACACAGATGACTCTTTTTGTGTCAGGTTCAGCTTATAATGAATGACTAGACCAAAGCATGAGAATAACCAAATACTACATTGCTTCTCTAGCTGCTGAGCTTTTAAAAGCCCTGGTGTGACAGCAAGCTTTTGTGGACATTGTGGATTGGTCCTTCTGTACTTTAACTCTCTGAGTCACCTCCACTCTCAGTCAGTTAGTTCAGTTCCATAAATTGGAAATCAGTCACCTGGAAAAAATACATTCTCAATACGATCCCAGATTCGACATGGAAAAACTGTAGCTTGAACTGTCCCACCTAGGTTCTGGGCTTGCACAGGCCTGCTCTCCAAAAGAAACCTGTGTTCACAGCTGCAGGC
Organism: Rattus norvegicus; assembly: GCF_021556685.1. Classification (NCBI taxonomy): domain Eukaryota; kingdom Metazoa; phylum Chordata; class Mammalia; order Rodentia; family Muridae; genus Rattus; species Rattus norvegicus. The sequence goes on from NC_141552.1 coordinate 37,987,547, forward strand.
TGCATTCACTATGGATGCTCTTGAGGTTCCTCTCTAAACTGCTTTGATTAAAATAATTTTCATGCTAACAATCAAAAAAACTCATTATGCCAATCTGGCCTACAGGAAGCTAATTTCTATTCTGTATTTTATCAGATGTGCATAATACATATGGTCATCATCGATAATAGGTGAAAGATCTGCTCTAATATGGAAACTAAGTGATGCTGGAGGATGATCCTGACCCACAATGAGCAGTGGGAACACCAGAGCCCTGTAGGGATGCCTGGCAACCTAACACATTGAGCATGCACGGCTCAGTAAGTTACCTGTGAGTACACATCTCCTGAGATCTCTCTATTTAATTGGAGGTGACCTTGTCCACCTAATACAGCACCTCATGGGGAATAACAAAAGCCACCTGCAGGAGCTGTGGTGATGACTCACAGGTTAGAGCATCTGTGCTCTCTCAGAAGAACCACATGGACCCTAACAATTGGGTAAAGCATGTCAGTGATTACATCATAAAGGGTGTGTCAGAAAAACAGCCACATTATCCACACAAAAGACACTATCACACTGGGTGCCCCTTGGTGACTTTGAATTCACTTATTAGCCCAAGCTCCATGGAACATGCAGAGATACATCTCCAGCTGTCATTTCTAAGTCCACAGGAGGGGACAGAACCCTTGAGTAAGAAAGATGGTCTTAAGAGTCAAGAGATAGAATTCAATTTTTATTCATAACGAATACATTTTTACAACAAAACAGGATTAAAATGAATGAATAAAAATATGTAAAAATATTGGAAAGTGAAAAATAGTAACAACATATAAATATGAAACGACAAAAAGAAAACTTCAATTAAAATAATAACAAAAATATTTCTAAACCGCATAGTCTTCACAAACATTTAGAAGCACAGATGTATTGCTGTTTCTCCTCTAGCACACATAATGAAAGGCGGTCGCCCAAGTTGTCTCTCAAGTGGTGTTTTCTGAAGAAGAAAGTGAGTAAGACCTCAATCAGTCAGGCTGGCTTAGTGTTATATAAATTTAGGGTCTCCAAGAAATGACAAATTAACTCTGAGGAAGAATACTCATCCAAAAAATGTTGTTACCGTTCAGGATGTTTGTCATCAGGGACTCCTGAGAAAGCAACTTATTCTTCAGGAAGCTCTCTTACTGGTGTGTGTCCAATTCCAGCTCTCTTGCACTTTCTGAGACCTGGGAGAGGAAGGCAGTTTTTCAGACACTGATTTGGTGGGGAAATGCAAGCCAGCTCTCAGAATGCTGCCTTCTACCGCCTCAGTTCTATTGGACAGTCAACATGGACCTTTTAACTGATATCATTATTGCTAAATCTGTGGGCAGGGCAAAAATCTCCAGAGAGCCTACATTAATGTGGGCTGCCAATATGGGACCCAGACTTATACCAGAGCAAACCAAGAACAGGGCAATGGGAAGAGACCTCATTGGGTTGTAGGAAGAAAGGAGACATCCATATGTCACCAAGGTTAAAGCCAATGACAAGTTCTAATTTGACATTTGCACTTGGTTCTTATTCCTGAAAGGTGCTTCCTACACAACAAGTCACATGACCACAGAGTGTCATTTGTCAAAGATCCAAGAACATGTTCAAAACTCTACATAGCATCCAATCTATCATGTGGATATGCAATAATGTGATATGTTATTGATCTGTCACCATTTCTATACTGCAGCTTCAAAAAGAGCAGCAAAATATACTTGCAAAATAATTCAGTTTCTGAAAAGTGGTTAACTTCCCAGAATACTTGTGCATAGGCAGAGCAATGAACAATTCTGTTACATGAGGTGGTTGGCTGGTTGGGAGTGTAAATTAGAAAGGTGGTAGGAGAAAGCAAAGATGAATCAAATTGGCAAATTTTATCAGATATTGTTAAACTAACACAGCTACTCGTCCCTACCTGATGATGGTGGGTCTGGACGTTGCTGGTCTTTATCTTTCTTGTTGAAGTCAACCAAATATTTCTGGTTCAGTGCACAATCAAGATGTACCTCCTTGCTCTCCTGTTTCAGTGGGACCAACTTCTTCCTACATGTGTTCTCCATCAGGAGCTGGCTGAGCAGGTTTCTGGAAATACATTCTGCATAGTAAGATAATGCTGCCCCTTTCTCTCATTACTACTCCTAAGTCCCACTAACTCTACCAGGTCCCAGGTACCCATGAAGACTTGATAAAATACATCTCAATACATATAATGCTGCTGCACAAACCAAAAAGAGTTGATTCAGGGAAGAATAAATTGTTTGTTTGGCCCAAGCACCAATTAGTGATAGCCTTTCTGACCAGGACTTACCTAGAGAAGGTAATCTCCTTCTTCAGCTTATGGTTGTTCTCATGGATCTCAGTGTTCTCCATCTCTAAGTTGTGCAGAATTGGTATGATCTCCTCCTCCATTCTCTCCAGATCTTCATATAATGGATTTGGCCTGAAATAGGGCCTGACCCCAAATGATAGAATCCAGTGAACATCAGCTTTTAGGAATATATGAACTCAGGGTGGGTCCTGTAATACCCCAGTCCTGGAAGGACACCTTCTGAATTCTACATATTGGGATCTTCTTCACCTTCAGAAACATGTTTTTGTGAGTCCAGGACACCAGAAGCTCGGCATCCAGATGGAGGGTTCCCTGGCTCCCTTTGTTCAATCAGGAGGAAATCTGCAGTCTAGCCAGTTAAGCTATCAAGAGCCTAGGCCACACCTCTCCATGCTCCCCCAACCCCAACACCCCCAGAATCCTGTGATTTCCTTTTTCCTGTTTTGATAACAGACCATATGTCAACAAAAAATTATACTCTGCACAAGGAATACAAATATACAGACAATTGTGGCCACATAGGCAAAGAACTGTGCTTTTGACGTTGGGGCTCCCAGAACAAAGCATTCACATCACCATGAAAGTGTTACAGGTAAATACTCAGGCCAAGATATAGACCCGTAGAATCCAAGTGTGCGGGGAAATATAAACATATAAAAGTTGTGCATATGCATTTGGATGTATACACACACAGACTCACAGACTGAGACACACCCACAAAAAAGAGAAAAGTAAACAGAGTCAGAGAAAGAGAAAAGCAAATATGGAAACAGAGAGCACTGTGAGAACCAGGAGAAATGCATGCACCATTGCTGTCTCAGAGGGCAAGACACACAGACAATAACAAACAGGCCTGAGCCTGAGACCTTCTAATCAAGCATTGAGATGAACAGTGTGGGACCAGGACCCTCAGGCTGCTGCCTGGATCTTCCAGCACTCAGTGCCCTGCCTATCATGTACAGAGACTCACCATAAACTCACTGCAATTACAATCTTGCAAAGCCACCAGCTGTCAAGGGCTTTCCAAATGCCCACTGGGAACTCATGCTCCCTGACTTTATCCCTGAATTCTTCATTCAGACCACAAATCCTGTGTTGTGGTTTGCCCTGGAGTTCTCTCTGAATTTGTAAAATAAAGGCAAGAGCTTGAGATTTGGGCAGAGGGAGGAGTCGGGAGCAAGAGGGGAGGAGTCAGGAGGGGGAGGAGTCAGGAGAGGGAAAGGAAAGAAGGGAGGAGAGAGTTGTTGTGGGAGAAGGAGAAGCTGGAGACCTGGCAAATAAAAGGTGCAAGGGATGAGGGATTTGGGAGCTAGGAATATGACAGTGTAGGGTGGATCTGCCCAATCTAGACACTAGATGGTTTTCATATTAATTGAGTTGTGTTTTCTTTGTACTGGCCGATTCGGGTTGGAGAGGGAAGTGCAACAGACTGCAACAAAATGGCGCCCAACGTATCGATTAGAACTCAACTAACCTGAGATAAAAGTTTACTTCCCTCTCACCCCCAGAATAGGGCTCTGATAGAGATCTAGGCAGGAGAACTGGTGGATTGGGAGTTGACTGGGTCTGAGGGGTCTACGGAGAACTGCAGAGAGGCTCCCTGCCCTAAACCCCAGACAGAGAGCTACAGCCGAGGGCATCATCTAGAATCGAGGAAAGGGATAGGAGAACCTAGAGCACAACTGCCCTGTGAGGGAGTTTTCTGGCCGGCACATTGAACAGGATTCCTGAGATCACCACAAGACCTAGCAAAGCCGGAGACAACCCAAAGAGGCCCCTCCCCTTTGATGTAAGAGAGATATATATAACCTTTTGATACTTAAAGATGAGAAACACAATGAATATCTTTTGGGCCTTATGGAATGATATTTTGAATGGTCTGACGGTTGTGAATTTTGAGGAAATAGACACTTTATCATTTACCGGTATTGCAATATTCATTCTTCTGATTTACTATATCTTCTCAAAAGACAGGGCCCTAAATAGCAAATTTCTAGCCTTAGAAAAGAAATTACAAGTAATGCTAGAACAGAATTTTCTGAAATTCATAGATGACTCTGAACAACAGAGAGATAAGCTTAAGTCTTGGCAACAGGAGCTAGAAGAGACGCTAGAAAAAAGAATTCGACAACTCATAGATCAAATTGAACAGCAGGGATATAGAGATAGAATCTAGAAGCAAAGTCTAGAGGATAACTTACTAAAACTAGCAAATCAAAATAAGGCAGAGGCTGCAATATCAGAATTACAACATAAAGAGAAGCTAAGATTATGGAAGCAGGGCTTAGAACAGAAGATACAGGTAATTATGGAACAACATGAACAACAGAAAGAAAATTAAGTCTTGGCAATGTAGCCTAGAAGGAACACTAGAATTGAAGACAAAGGAAATTATAGATCAGAATAAGAGACAAAAGATGAAAATGAAGGTGGTAGACAGGAACTAGAAAGGATGTTAGAACAGACATACAACAGCTCACAGGTCATACTGAACAGCAGAGAGAAAGTAATGAGGTTTGGAAGCAAGACTTGGAGAATAACTTTTTAAAATTAATCAATCAAAAGATAATGGATAGCAGATTATTAGAAGTACAATATAAAGAAAAATTCAAAGTGTGGAAGCAAAGCCTTGAACAGAGAATTCAGGAACTCAAGGAACAGGAGGAAAGACAGAAGGAGAGATATGAAGCATGGGTACAGACTTTAAGAGAGGAATTTAAAATTACAACTAAAGAAAAAACTCAGGTAGAGACAGAAGATAAAATTAGGGAAAGCCAACCTAAGGTTATTAGGAAACAAACTTTAGTCTATCCAGTTAGTGTACAACAAAGGCCTCCAGACGATGATCATCCATAGGGTTATGAAGAATTTGAATGGCAACCCATGGATGTGTTAGAATTGAGGAAATTTAAGGAAAGCGTAACTAATTTTGGAAGCATTCACCATTTGTAAAACAAATCTTGATTTCTTGGGCTATTAAAAATAGAGTAATCCCCCAAGACTGGAAAGATATGGTAAGAGCAATTCTAGAGTCTGCTGAAAATTTACAATGGATTTCGTGGTGGAGAGAAGTGAGGGAGATAGCACGACAAAATAGAGCTAGAGGCAGAGAGATTTCCACAGATCAACTGCTTGGTGAAGGCCGCTTTGCTGAAGTAGAGGTGCAGGCTGTATATGATGAAGAAACTCTGGCATGGTGTCGATTGTCAGCCTTAAAGGCCTGGGACAAAGTTGCAGAATCAGGGAAAAGACTTGAAACATTCACTCAAGTCATACAAGGTCCTAAAGAAACCTTCCCTGACTCTTTACAAAGGCTTACCTCAGCTGTGGAAAGGAGTGTACCAGATTCAGCGGCAAGAAAGGCGATAATTGAGTCTTTAGCCTTTGAAAATGCAAATACCGAATGCAGGGAAGTAATCAGACCACTAAAGGCGAGGTCCGCACCAATAGATGAGTGGATTAGATATACAGCTATTGTTGGATCTTGTTCTCCTGATACCACTGTGATAGGAGAAGCTGCCACTGGGCAGCTAGAGATGACCCAAGATTTCAAATGTTTTAATTGTGGTGAGCAGGGTCATCTCAGATATTACTGCAAGAAAAACCAAAGTAATACCAAAAGGGGGACTATGCCTCCTGGAATGTGTCAAAGATGTGGCAGAGGTGAACATTTGACTAAGGAATGTAGAGCAATAACAGACAGATGGGGCCACATCCTGCCAAAAAACTCCCAGGGGGGCCTCTCGCAGGCCCCAATGCCAGGCAGGGAGAGTTCTCTTCCTCAGAACAATTAAATGGCACGACTTCAAAAATAGATGTTCTGGGACCAGAGGAGGCTGAGGGAAGTCCTATGGACAATTCCAAAAGCCTCAAAGGGAGCGAAAAACGAATATTTTGGCAAACGTCTATAGAGGACCAAAGGCCAAAACTAAAAATACTGGTAAACAATATTGAAATTGAAGGAATGGTTGACACTGGAGCAGATGTCACCATCATATCTCCAAAATCTTGGCCCACTAAGGAGTTGGCCACTTCAAGGAGTGGATATGCAGTTTCAAGGTGTTGGCACTTTATCCCAAATAAAACAAAGCACCAGGTGGCTTAAATGTATAGGACCAGAAGGTCAGGTAGGAAAATTAAGGCCATACGTGGCTGATATAGCCATTAACTTATGGGGAAGAGATCTACTACAGCAGTGGAAAACTCAAATTAATATCCCCTCAGTTTCAGGGTCTGGCCCTGAAATTCATCAGGCTCCTAATAAAAACTTTAAATCAGTCAGGGAATGTTATCAAGGACAGTTAGAGACTGTTCAAGCTGTCCATAAGCAAGATACAGCAGAGGCTGACAATTTAGTGCTACCCCAAGGAGCCACTGCTGTTAAGACAACAACAGCCTTGCCACTAAGGCGGCTGACTGACCAACCCATCTGGAATGATCAGTGGTCTATGACAAAAGAAAAACTACAGGCATTAGAACAGCTAGTCCAGGAGCAGCTGGAGGCTCAGCATATAGAGGAGTCCACCAGCCCTTGGAATTCTCCAGTATTTGTCATTAAAAAAAGGTCTGGCAAATGGAGGGTGTTGACAGATCTCAGAGCAATTAAGATTATTCAGCCGATCGGTTCCCTGCAGCCTGGGATCCCACTGCCTTCTTTGCTGCCTAAGGAGTAGCCTAAGGAGTGGCCTATTATAGTGATTGACTTAAAAGATTGTTTTTTCACTATTCCTCTACATGAAGGCGATAAGGAAAGGTTTGCCTTTTCAGTGCCTACCCTCAATAGAGGTCGCCCCATAAAAGGATATCAATGGAAAGTCCTGCCACAAGGAATGTTGAATAGCCCTACCTTGTGTTAATATTTTGTACAGCAGCCATTGGAGATGATTCGCAAACAATTTCCCCAATCTATTATTTATCATTACATGGATGACATTTTATTGTCTGATTCAGATATAAATTTCCTGGAAAGAATGTTTGATGAAGTGAAAAAAACCTTACCTTGCTGGGGATTACGAATCGCCCCTGAGAAAATACAAAGAGGGGATTCTATTAATTATCTAGGGTATAAAATAAGTCTACAAAGGATTAGGCCACAAAAGGTGCAAATCAAAAGAAATCAATTAAGGACACTTAATGATTTTCAGAAACTACTGGGAGATATTAACTGGTTGAGGCCTGTGATTGGCTTGACCACTCAAGAGTTGAGCAATTTATTTCAAACGTTACAAGGCGATAAAGATTTAAATAGCCCAAGGAAACTATCAGTTGAGGCTGAGGAAGAGCTAGCTTTGGTAGAAAGGAAATTGCAGGACACAGATCTAGATCGTATTGATCCAAAGATGGCCTGCGTCTTAGTCATCCTACCCTCTACTCATTCCCCTCAGGAATTCTCATGCAGAGGGAAGATTATATCTTAGAATGGATATTTTTAGCACATAAACAGAGTAAGAAACTGAAAACCTACATTGAGAAGGTCTCTGAATTGATACTTAAAGGAAAATTGAGACTTCGACAATTAGTTGGAATGGATCCGGCTGAAATTGTGGTACCTTTTACTAATGCAGAAATTGCCTCTTTGTGGGTACAAAATGAACATTGGCAAAGAGCATGCAGTAACTTCTTAGGAGAGATTAACAACAGACAACCTAAAAGCAAGCGACTTCAGTTCATAAAACGAACTAACTGGATCCTCCCTCGTATAATAAAGGGAACTCCAATATCTGGGGGCCCAACATTTTACACTGCTGCCAGTAAGTCAGGAAAGGCGGGATATAAATCAGAAAATGTAAGCAAGGTGACTGAGAGTCCCTAAAGTCAGTTCAAAAATCTGAATTGTATGCAATACTCATGGTGTTGTCAGATTTTCAAGAGCGTCTTAATATAGTAACTGACTCTATATGCAGAAAGGATTGTTTTACACATAGAGACTGCTGAACTTATTCAGGATTATTCTGAATTGACATCACTATTTATTCAGCTACAACAAAAGATCAGAAATAGGAGTTACCCACTATATATAACACACATAAGATCCCATACAGGTCTGCCAGGCCCTCTGGCGCAAGGTAATAATGAAATTGACCAGCTACTGATAGGAAGTGTACTAGAGGCTTCAGAATTCCATAAAAAACACCATGTTAACAGCAAAGGCTTAAAGAAAGAATTCTCTATCACTTGGCAACAAGCCAAGGAGATTGTGAGGCAATGTTCTACTTGCTCAATATATAATCAAACTCCATTGCCTACAGGAACTAACCCTAAGGGCACCCAAAGAAATGAAATTTGGCAAATGGATGTTCTCCATTTTACAGAGTTTGGTAAGCTGAAATACATACACCATACTATAGATACATATTCAGGATTTCAATGGGCAACTGCCTTAGCGTCAGAAAAGGCCGATTCTGTAATTACACATTTGTTAGAAGTTATGGCTATAATGGGAATACCCATACAAATTAAAATGGACAATGGTCCAGCATATATCTCTAACAAGATTAAGCGCTTCTTTGAATATTATAATATAAAACATGTTACAGGTATACCACACAATCCTACAGGACAAGCGATTGTGGAGAGATCTAATCGAAGTCTAAAGGAGATGCTTAACAGGCAAAAAGGGGCAACAAAAACTCCCAGAGATAGGCTACATAGTGCTTTATTAACCTTGAATTTTTTAAATGCTGATGAACAAAACAGCACAGCTGCTGAAAGACATTGGATTGTGGAAAAGACTACTGAACTAAACCAGCCTGTTTATATTAAGGATATTCTGACATCAGGATGGAAAATGGGAAATGTGTTACACTGGGGAAGGGGCTATGCCTATGTTTCTACAGGAGAAGAAAAGCTGTGGGTTCCTTCCAGGCTGATAAAGATCAGACATGACAAGGGGAGACCTCCTGAAGTCCTTGGCAACACAGAAGAAAAGGGAGACTAAGACAATCAACAAATAGGTGATGTATATATGAGGATGTCTAGGTCTCCGTGTATGAACTGGCTAAAGTGTCTATAAACAGCCAGTAACATTTTGAGTACGAATTTCTCATAACTTGTTATTACATGCATCCTGTAAAATGGCATGTATTACTAAATTATGTTACGGTTTGATTATATGATCAAACTAACCTGGAGAAAGGCAGTCACCTTCCTTTGTTGATCTTTATTAACTAAGCTGTGCACCCGGCTTACTCCATGTGGATGCGCTTACAGAACTATCTGATGCTTGTAAGTCTTGTGTGCTGCAGGATGAAAGAAGAGAAAGACAGCCCTGAAATGATCCACACTCTGGGATGCTGAGATTCCGGGACCTTCCAGTCCAACTTCGTGTTTGATTCTCCCTCAATGACACTGAAGCTGCTTCATTTAAAGGCTTGTTTTCAGAACTTTCCCAGAATGGCCATCTTGCTTATCCAGCCCTTCAGACTGTCTTAGTCAAGAGGTCAGCTAAGCGATGAACTTTCTCAGCACAGAGTGACTGGCAGGCAAATCCCGGCTAGCTCTACTTCGACAAAGCCAACTCTTCCTAATTCCCCTTGGGCCTCAGAAGGGAATTCTTCACCCCAATTCAGCTGGAAACAGACAAGGAAGATCATTGTCCCAGTTCCTTATGTTGGGGTGGATGGTTCTGGTTATTCTAAGAGCTGTGGATATGTTTTCTTTTAAGGGATACAATACAAATGTAGCTTTGGGCAGGGGGAACTAGAGAATGTAAACTCAGGGATTGCTACCTTTCCTTTCCTCTTTTCTATCCTTCTTAATTTAAAAAAAAAGGGGGGGGTGATATAGTAATACATAGAAGTTAGAGAAATAGACAAACAGGGATAGATTAGCAAACTTACTCTTAAACAAAATTTTACAGCTATATCTTACATTGATAGAAATGTTTGTAATTGATACAAAGTTGAAGCTGCAATCTTTTCATTGGTATAGAATGCATTTTACACAAATGCGAGGTTTTCATTGGTATACTTTCTTATTGATTTATAATTGAGATTAATATTGCTACTTTAACATAAGCATTGTGCCTCCACTATGCATCTAAGAATACAAGTCTTAGACCCAGTCCTATAACTGCTATTATACATTATTTTTAGTTGATTAACCAGTACCAGCTAAAGACCAGATAGCAAAGTCATGGTTCTGAGTCAGTTTAGATGGGTTTTGGAAATACTTCCATTAGAAAGGGCCAACGGTAGTCTATGCTTAACAGTTCAAAAACGCCTATGTAGATAGGAAATCTTCAAGGGTGTCAGAAGTCCACAGAATAACCCGTTTATGGACATTTCTTTGTCTAGATCATTTGACTAGAGACCTGTCGGCCCCTGACAGGACCCCTTAGACTCGAAGAAGAAATTGAGCATCAATGGAGTTGCTCAAATCGTGGTGAGACAGCCACTGAGCAAATTGCTTCAATTCATCTACAGACAAAACACTGTCCAGAAAAGGACAAATTATGCAGAATAGTCGACTGAAAATCTCTGCCAAGGCAGGGTGATCAGCCCTTCAAAATCTGCATTACAAAGGTTTGTCAGATAATCCTGCGCCAGAAGGCTGAAGACTGATGCTCCAACATATTAAGGAATAGAGGGACTGTCCAGGTGATCAACAGTCTCTATAAATTGGCTAAGCTTGGAAGCCATGTTTTGTGCTTCCCATATTTTCAGGTAATATTAATCATTCCTGGATTTCTGATGTGGTTGGAGACTGGTAGTCTCATAGACAACCCAAGCGGTTTAGTATTGAGAAAGATGATAAATCTGTTAGGGTGGTTTTCAGGTGGCATAGGATCTAGAACCAGGATATAGTCAGGTATAGTTTTTAGTATAGATGACATGGTTAATGAACAAAATTGATGGACTGGGTGATGAGTGTATTGTTGGTTTTATAAATTGCAGAATGGTAATAATACTTAGTTAACATATGTATAGGGAAAAGGTTTTTTAACTGGACAAAAAGGGGGAAATGTTGTGGTTTGCCTTGGAGTTCTCTCTGAATTTGTAAAATAAAGGCAAGAGCTCGAGATTTGGGCAGAGGGAGGAGTCGGGAGCGAGAGGGGAGGAGTCAGGAGGGGGAGGAGTCAGGAGAGGGAAAGGAAAGAAGGGAGGAGAGAGTTGTTGTGGGAGAAGGAGAAGCTGGAGACCTGGCAAATAAAAGGTGCAAGGGGGGGCTGGGGATTTAGCTCAGTGGTAGAGCGCTTACCTAGGAAGCGCAAGGCCCTGGGTTCGGTCCCCAGCTCCGAAAAAAAGAACCAAAAAAAAAAAAAAAAAAAAAAAGGTGCAAGGGATGAGGGATTTGGGAGCTAGGAATATGACAGTGTAGGGTAGATCTGCCCAATCTAGACACTAGATGGTTTTCATATTAATTGAGTTGCGTTTTCTTTGTACTGGCCTATTCGGGTTGGAGAGGAAACTGCAACAAACTGCAACAATCCTGCTTTTCAATAAATGGAAGCAGATGAGTCCATTTTCCATCTCTCTCCTCAGGAAGGGTCAGGTTCTGAATCTCCTCTATATGGGAGATGAGGTTTCGCACAGGGTGGTTAGGGAGGCACAGCTTTCTAGAACCCAAAACCTTAATAGGATAAGATGAAGGTAACCTTGCAGACCCAAGAGCATTAGGAGCGATTCATACCTGTTTTTCATAGATCTCTCTGTCAGAAACCTCAGGCGATCTCTCAGGTCATTTCTCTCCTCGGTAATGAGCTGCAGCTCTCTAATCAGCCTCTGCCTTTCCTTCTTGGCCTGCTTCTCGCTTAGGGCAGTTTCAGGGGTTGATGTTTCTCTCCCAGCCTCTGTAGGTAGAAGAACACAAGTGAACAGGCATAGGGAGAATGCATAGAGTATACATAGACCACAGTGAGGCCTAAACAGGAGAACAAGCCTAGAACCCAGTGTCACTGCAAAGAGTTTGGTCTGTGCTTAAGAGATCCTCAGTGGATCTCAGTTCCCCCATTACTCTATAGAGACCAAGAGATGTAAGCAGCCAGGTGTTCCCTATGCCGGACATCACGTGCTTACATGTACCACGGAGATGGCTTCTCCAGGATTGTTATCAGCTGAACAGGGTACAGCTTGTTTTCAGAACCCTCACCGCTGTGGTTTCAGAACTCAGATGATAAATTCACCATCCACAAAACTTGAGTGATTGGAGACACTCAGATGTCCTACCCTGATACTCCAGGCCAACAACTTTGGATTTAAAAAGCATTCCCGGGGAGGACATGGTCAACAGACTTATCAATTCCCCTATTTGAACACCAAATGCCCCAGAAGTGCCAACAGGTTACAGGCTGAACCTTGGTCTACCCATTCCAAATAGTTTTGGTATTGTAGAAAAATCTGTGTAACACACAATCTCTAATATATAATCTAACAATGACCCTGCCAGTTAGAAGAAATCAGAGGAGGTCTAAGAACATAAGGTTATTGCCTGGAGCACAATTCTCTCCCTGTTACTCTGTCAGATATCCACTGTGTTTAAAGAAGCAATGATAGTGAAATACATTGCTGCCCTGTCTAAACTCAGAAACGGTGGACCCTCCATGACTCCTGATGGTGCTATTATGTCAATGTAACATAACACATGAACTGTAAAAGTAAAGACCAGAAGTTCACAGTATAATAGCATTGGCCTTACCATATCCTCCCTGTGGGGATGGGGAAACTAAAGTTCTGAAATCCTTGACTTTCAAGAATTGTGATATTCATGGAAATTCAATTCCTTTTCCGATGCTCCAGTTGTTGTGGCCCATTGCTAGAAAGGTCAGCTTAAGCCTACAGCCACCCTGGCAGGAAGCTCAAAATACACTGCCCAGAACTTACTCCACATTCCCCAGAAGTGCTGTCTTTGTCCATCATTACTTAGAGACGAAAGGCTAGACTCCTTCACTTTAATCTCTCCACAATCGACGTTCCCCCTCCCAAAAAGCTTGCGAAGATGGGAAAACATGTCTTAGCTTATAACCGCCAGACTCAGACTGAGAGAAACTAGGGCACTGGTTGTCACTACAACACTGGTGACATCACAAAGGATGCCAAGAATTCTAGGAGACAATAGAGTGTCATAGAAGGGACAGCTGATGTCATGGGGAGCAGACTTTGCCTCCCTGTTAATGATCTCCCTGTACTGAGCATAGGCAGAGGTGCCCTTTCCAGGAGACTTTCCTGGGGAGAGCCACTGAGCATCTCCTGCTTCCAAAGCCAAATTTTCCTCAAGGCTTGATTAGAAAAACCTTAGTAGTTCCTATGCATCTAAATGAATGTTTCCTTCCATATCTTGCCCCAAAATGTCTCATCCTAACTCAAATTGTCCTCATTCACCAATGTTAGCCATTAAAACTTCCTGAGATTTCACACCAGCTTGATTATGCAGTCAAAAGTTCTCCTGTCTCATTATGTACGGGTGCTTTAAATCACATCAAGAAATAGTCTGCATGGTAGGTTACAACATGGGTGTATGTTAGGGGAACACTCATGAAGTCATGTGCTTAGCAATTGACAATTGCCAGAAAATTCCTTAGGAGAAAGAGTTGACGTCTTTATGGTGCTAGGAAAAGTGTGGAGACCAGTTGGGAGAGGAAAGTGCAATATTGGAGCCATCAACGAAGGGAACCTCATGCTGCTTGTGGGGTTCTCCTCTCTGCACCAATGTCGCCAAAGGAGCACTGCTCCCAGGCCTGTGTAAGATATACCATGAGCTTCTATCAGAAAAATAAAATAGTCAAGAGATATAGGGGGTGCACATAAACGTCTAAAATGAGGGTATAAACATCATTAAGTTGATAGAGCAAGGTCCCAGAACCTGAACTCTGGGAAATGGCCACCCCACCAAACACAAAAGCATTTATCGTAGTAAAAAATGAATACATTAACATTAATAAACTAGATAAAATAAGAGAAATTATGGGATCCATCAGATAAGAATTACAGTCACAATGTTCAGTCCATTTGTATTTGACAAAATTGGAGATGGTACTTCGTTCTCTAAATGATTAGTCTAAAATTTTGTACCTAAATCACTTTCTATAACTTTTTAAGCTTTTATATCCTCTATCTATCATAACTTGCATTTCTTAGCCATAATACATCCTCTGAGACCAAAAGTACTATTGTTAATTCTAAATAATTTAAGGGTTTATGTCTTTCATTTTATAATTTTACACCTCTTTTGTGGATATATGGTCTTTTTTTTTCCTTTTTCTTTTTGTAGCTTGCACCAGAATATTTTTGCTCTGATTTAGAGAAGGATGCAATGATGGAGGACAGACCCGAGGGGAGGGTAGATGAATGGAGTTGAGCTGCATGATGTGAGGTTCACAGAGAATAAATAAGAAGTTAAAAAAAAAAAAAGAAATGAGCACAGTGGGGATGAAGCAGTGAATGCTAGGCATGGAGAGGTTTGGCAGTGGACTGGGCATTTTAGGGGGTGGGGTGGGATTGGCATGGGTTCTGGAGTAGTAAGGATGGTGTCTGTTCTTGTCTTTAGGGAAACTCCTCGGTCCTCTCCCATCCCTCTGCCTCCACCCCCACCTCCAACTGCCATAACTGCCTCCTACCACAGCAGCAGCTTCTGGGCACCGGCCTCTTTCTGCTCAAGCTCTTCTATGTGCTCCGGGGTGGTATTTTATTGAGAAATTTTTCATTTAAGTGTTCCTTCCAATCTTAATTTCTTTTCTATGCTGCAAAGAGTCACCATGGGCAAGGGAACTTATAGAAGAAAGAGTTTATTGCGGCTTACAGGTTCAAGGATCATAAGTCTTTGATCATTATGCTGGGGTACATGGCAGCAGGTAGGACACCATGTTTCTAGAGATTTACCTGAGAGCTTACATCTTATCTGCAAGTTGGTCACAGAGAAAGTGAGTGTTAACTATAAATGGTATTGAATTTGGAAACCTCAAAGCCCATATCTTATAATTCTTACCGAACATTTCCACTAACCAGCAACAAACATTCATATACATGAGTTTATGGGGGCCATTATCATTCAAATCACCATATTCCACTCCCAATTCCCCATAGGTTCTTAAACATATCATAATAACAAATACATTAGCTCAGCTTCCAAAACCCCTGTAGTCTTTCAGTCTCTACACAGTTTATCCACAGTGCTTTATGACACTCCAGGCAGTCCCTTAATTATTCCCCCTATGAAATCAAAAGGCAAATTACACACATTCAATGTGTAATGCCAAAAATATATGTTATCATTGCAAAGGGAAGTTGGGAATGTGGTGAGCCAGTTCAAGGCATAAACCCAACAGGGCACACTCCCATGGCTTTGCTGACTGCAACATAATTCCTAAAACTGTTGTTGTATCATATAGGTCTGTGGTGCTTGTATTTTTATTGTCACTCATTTCTAGGAATTTTACATTTTCCTCCCTTGGCCCTTTCAGTAGTGTGTTGTTTGTGTTGCTTACTTTCTGTGAGTGTGTGTAGGTTCTGTACTTTCAATTGTGTGATACCAGTTTGATTCCTTTGTGCTCAGATAGAATGCAGGACACTACTTCAACATTCTGATATTTCCTGAGCGTTGTTCTGTGTCCTAATCCGTGGTCAATTTTAGAGACAGATCCACAGGCTGATAGAAAACTGTATAGTTCAGTGTAGTTTGTTAGGTCCATTTGACTGATGATGTCACTTAATTCTGCTCGTCCTGTTTTGATTATTTGCATATGATCTGTCAAGTGGTCAGAATAGACTATTAACACCAATCACAACCACTGTTATAGCTAATCTGTAGTTTCATATCTATCTGATAATATATGTTTTTAAATTTAGGAAGCCTGTGTTTAATATGTATATATTTAGAGTTGTAGTATCTTTTGGTAATTGCAAATAATGAAGTGAATGTCCTTACATGTTGTGGACAGGATTGGTTTGAAATCTATTCTGTCAGCCAGATAGAGAAACTACATAGAATTGCTATAGGGACTTGTTTCTTAGTTCTGTTTCCCTAGTATATCCTCTATATCTCTCATGATGGTGATCCTGTTTCTTGCTAAGTATAAGTCAGTTTACTGGTGAATTGAGTTTAGTAATATGCAAATGTTATTTAAATCTATGTATTAAATTTTGTCATTTTGTTAATTTTTATGGTTTTTATTGGATACTTTTGATTGACTGTCGTAGTTTTATTAAATTGTTTCCTGAGTCCTCTGATATTTTATCCTTCCCTTCAAACTAAAGTATTCCTTTTAGGATCCTGTTTAGTGCTGGCTTAGTGCTTATACATATTTTGTAAATTTACTGATACTATGCCTTAAACAGCAGAGTAGCTGGGCAGCTGCCTGCCCTCCATGGTATCAGATCTACTTTCCAAACAATAATGCTCAACTCTTACTGACTGTGTACCATCTTGATTCTTTCTTCCGCTTGGACAGCCCTCGGGACTAGGCTCTCCTCTCTCTTAACCATGGCTGCTGTCCTCTTCCTCTTGAAAGACCCCCAAACTTGGGGAGACTCTCGCTCCAGTCACAGGTTGGGGTACCCCCAGGAAACACGAGTAGCCGGTCTTGATGTAATCAGCAAGAGGCAGTTTTATTTACGAGATCTCGGGCTGACACGTATCCCACACAGGAGATTGAGTCAAGCCCCGAGGCTCTCTAGGCAGGAGCTTATATAGGGAAAACCAGGGGTTTCGTGTGGATACACATAATTGGCTAATACAAAGGGTGCACAGTTACTTTTGGCACGGAGTTACATCAACAAAGCATACGTGTAATCTAGCATCTCAGCAATGTGGGCAGGGCAACTCATCTCACTGCAGCAGGGGGATGACCCATCCTCAGGGAGTGAAGGAAGGGGAGGGGGTGGCTCCAGATGGCCAGTGTCCTTGGAAGCTGATAGTCAGGCTGGTGAGCCCTATCTCAAATTCTCTCAGGCATGTCTGCACTTTGTTTGAGACTAACTTTTTGAAATTTAACTCTTCATTCCCCTCTACTTGTTGTGAGTAGTTCTAATCTTAGAACTACATGGAGAGCTCAGCTTCATCTGGCATAACAGCTTGGTACTGTTGTCTTAACATGAGGACGTGTACAGCGCTAATCCGCTCCCTGACAAAAGCTAAAAGGCGATTAATGATGTAGGGCCCAAAAGTGAGCAAAAGGAGGAGGATAATCAAGGGACCAGCTAAGGCTGACAGCAGGGTGGTAAGTCATGGGGACCTATCGAACCAGCTTTGAAACCAGTTATCAGTGGTTTCTCGTTCTCGTCGTCTCTTGTCCAACCTCTCTCTAAGTTTAGCCACAGAATCTTTAATGGTCCCGGAGTGATCGAGGTAAAAACAACATTCTTCTCTCAAAGCAGCACATAGCCCTCTTTCTTTAAGGAATATCAGGTCTAATCTTCTCCTATTTTGAAGGACTACCTCTGAGAGGGAGGTTAGGTATTCTTGGAGGTCAGCTAAAAAGTCTTTAGGATTCCAATCTGAACACTATCTAAACCTATACACCAAGGTCATGACTATCTTAGAACTTTTAAACTTATGGTCCCTGAGGCACAGTCCCAAGAAGTGTTAGGAGTATTAACATATGTAATGTTACATCATTTGTAATAGAAATCAAGCCTATCTCTATATTTTTCTCGATGGAACCCAGGGCAAACATGAAATTCTTGTTTCTAAAGCACACTCCTCAAGTGAGCATTATAACATCCTCCCAGTCACTTATCTGATGTGTAAGTCTAGGGAGCTTTTTGAAGATCTGAGTGTCCCTCTAGGTCCCAGCTCTCAGGCCCAACAGCTAGTATGCGGCTGGTGAGGGCTGAGAATTGACGGCTGTCAGGGTGGTCAGCAGCACCAGGTACGGTCCTTTCCAGTGAGGCTCGAGTGTCTAGGCTCCGTGTCATTGTATGTAGCTACAGTCTCCGACCTGGAATGGATGAGATGTCTCGGGGGTCCCGGGGCATAGGCTGCTGCCAGGGTGTGGCCAAGTATTTAGAGGTTGATTGAAAATTACATTATATTTACAGACCTCAAAGTTCAGGACAGGTAGAATAAATAAATAAGACTCTAAAAGAGAACCTGTTCAAATTGACCATGGAGACTGGCACAGACTGGGTGACACTCCTTCCCTCTTGCTCTCTTCAGAGCAAGAAATACCCCTTCCAGATTCAGCTTTGAGATCTTATATGGGGCCTCAGATCCTCTGACTGTATTAGATGATGTTACTGAACCAACATGTCATAGTAATAATGATTTATGTGCCAGGCTAAAAGACCTACAGGTGATACAGAAAGAAATCTGCTCACAGCTGGCAGCAGCCTATGCCCCGGGACCCCCGAGACATCTCATCCGTTCCAGGTCGGAGACTGTAGCTACATACAATGACACGGAGCCTAGACACTCGAGCCTCACTGGAAAGGACCGTACCTGGTGCTGCTGACCACCCTGACAGCCGTCAATTCTCAGCCCTCACCAGCCGCATACTAGCTGTTGGGCCTGAGAGCTGGGACCTAGAGGGACACTCAGATCTTCAAAAAGCTCCCTAGACTTACACATCAGATAAGTGACTGGGAGGATGTTATAATGCTCACTTGAGGAGTGTGCTTTAGAAACAAGAATTTCATGTTTGCCCTGGGTTCCATCGAGAAAAATATAGAGATAGGCTTGATTTCTATTACAAATGATGTAACATTACATATGTTAATACTCCTAACACTTCTTGGGACTGTGCCTCAGGGACCATAAGTTTAAAAGTTCTAAGATAGTCATGACCTTGGTGTATAGGTTTAGATAGTGTTCAGATTGGAATCCTAAAGACTTTTTAGCTGACCTCCAAGAATACCTAACCTCCCTCTCAGAGGTAGTCCTTCAAAATAGGAGAAGATTAGACCTGATATTCCTTAAAGAAAGAGGGCTATGTGCTGCTTTGAGAGAAGAATGTTGTTTTTACCTCGATCACTCCGGGACCATTAAAGATTCTGTGGCTAAACTTAGAGAGAGGTTGGACAAGAGACGACGAGAACGAGAAACCACTGATAACTGGTTTCAAAGCTGGTTCGATAGGTCCCCATGACTTACCACCCTGCTGTCAGCCTTAGCTGGTCCCTTGATTATCCTCCTCCTTTTGCTCACTTTTGGGCCCTACATCATTAATCGCCTTTTAGCTTTTGTCAGGGAGCGGATTAGCGCTGTACACGTCCTCATGTTAAGACAACAGTACCAAGCTGTTATGCCAGATGAAGCTGAGCTCTCCATGTAGTTCTAAGATTAGAACTACTCACAACAAGTAGAGGGGAATGAAGAGTTAAATTTCAAAAAGTTAGTCTCAAACAAAGTGCAGACATGCCTGAGAGAATTTGAGATAGGGCTCACCAGCCTGACTATCAGCTTCCAAGGACACTGGCCATCTGGAGCCACCCCCTCCCCTTCCTTCACTCCCTGAGGATGGGTCATCCCCCTGCTGCAGTGAGATGAGTTGCCCTGCCCACATTGCTGAGATGCTAGATTACACGTATGCTTTGTTGATGTAACTCCGTGCCAAAAGTAACTGTGCACCCTTTGTATTAGCCAATTATGTGTATCCACACGAAACCCCTGGTTTTCCCTATATAAGCTCCTGCCTAGAGAGCCTCGGGGCTTGACTCAATCTCCTGTGTGGGATACGTGTCAGCCCGAGATCTCGTAAATAAAACTGCCTCTTGCTGATTACATCAAGACCGGCTACTCGTGTTTCCTGGGGGTACCCCAACCTGTGACTGGAGCGAGAGTCTCCCCAAGTTTGGGGGTCTTTCATTGGGGGCTCGTCCGGGATATGAGCATGACCCCCGGAGACTCGAATGCCTCTTGGAGGTACGTTGGTGTGAGTGTTGAAAGCGGCCGCTGTGTGTGTGTGTGTGTGTGTGTGTGTGTGTGTGTGTGTGTGTGTGTGTTGTGTATTACGTACTGTATATTGTGCCATGGTCTAGGTTTAATTTGAGTGCACTCGGGTGGATGGGCTTCCCACCCTGAATTTGAGTACACTCGGGTGAATGGGCTTCCCACCCCGTATTTGAGTGTACTTGGGCGGATGGGTTTTCCGCCCCAGACAGACGCCTGTGAGTAGGTACTGGGTTCCTACTCCGAATAGCCGTTTTCTTTTTGTTTTCTTTTTTTAGATAGTGGAAGTGGGGACGCCCCAGCTCTGGGAGACATTCCAAGAGCCGAATATTGTCGGGAGAACCCGGCGACTGACAGTCGAAAAGATCTGACTGTTACTTGACTTTGGAGGTTGCGTTCCGCTGCCTATTTAAGTATAGGCATGGACAAGTGTGCTTAGATGTGTTAGTGTCTGTTGTCTGTATTCTGTTTCTGTGTTTGGTATCCCAGAAGCAGCTAAGGTTAAGCTGCAGTTTGGGCCAGGTACTGAAGGTACCAGGCATCTGTGGAAATTGGTTATAGGATGCTTTGTCTTGGTCTTGTTTGTCTGGTTTGTTTTCTGTGGTATTGTCCAGTGTCTTTTTGGCTTTTGTTTCATTTTTTGGACTTGGACTGACAACTGTGTTTGAAATCTTGGACTGATGACTGTGTTTGAAATCATGAAACTGTTTGCTTTGTTTGTCAAGGAGTTTTACTTGGTCCTCTTGGTGCTTATAAAACTGTTTGCTTTGTTTGTCAAGGAGTTTTACTTGGTCCTCTTGGTGCTTAACTTAAAAGTTAAAAATAATTTGCTTGAGAGAAATTGTTTTCTGCCAGGGAGTTTTATCTTTCTCTCTTGAGCCTCCTCCCCAAGGAGAGCTGCCCCTCTCTTTACTCCCATTGTCCAGCCCAGCTGCTGTTAACCATTGTGTATGAAGGACTCCAGGTTAGCGAGTGATCCGTCTGAAGCAGGCATTAACAAGAACCTGAAAGCTTTACCTTAGATCCTGAAGAAAAATTCTCCCTGTTGCTTAAACATTCACAGCTTCTAAGGAAGGGACAGCACAGAGTAGGAAAATGTAGGGGCTGAGGGTGGCAAGCATGTAGGCCTGCTAGCAAGCTACAGGCTGTGCGTGGGCAGCAGTGCAGCTCTGGCCAAGTCAGCATAAGAGGAGTTTCAAGGTAAGGAGGCCGGCTGGGGTTGACGCTTTGACAACAAAGATAGCGTAGAGTTAGTGGTTGTATTATGAGACTTTTGTCCCTGGAAAAAAATAAATAAAAAATTCCAGTTGCTGCCTTCAGTGGCCAGACCTTCAACACTTGCTAACAAAAGGAGAGTGTTCATTAAGAGAAGTTCTTTAAGGGAGCCTGCCTTATCTGCTGGCCCTATTCCAAGAGAGGAGTTGACCTCCAACATTAAGTAACCTTCCCTGTTAGTCATCATTGACATGGAGAGTGCCTTTGATCCTATCCCCACAGCAGCCAGTTCCTGCCGCTGTGGTCAAAATGCCCCAGGTTGGGGGGGGGGGGCAGAGAAGCCCCTAAAATAGTTTCAAAGAATCTACAACAAACTGTGAAGAACTTTGTTTTGCCAGTCAAAATTTAGAATTCAGGCTTTGGCTGTGGCCAAGGTCAGGATTAATGTTTTCTTTTCCATGGGCCTTTAACCCAGTGAGACAGCTTGGTAAAGGACTACTACTACAGTCCTGATAGCCCCAGGTGAACTGGTTACAATTCTTTTGTCAGCCACTTAGTATCTAACACCCAGGTTCTAACCCTCTCTCCATCCTATTGTTATTAGTTCTTACTAGAAGCCTAGTGTCCTTCAGAGACTGGGTTTATTGAGAGACAGAGCCACTGAGCTGACACTGAAGGGAGGTACTTCTTAAGTAAAATCTAAGTCCAGAGAGATAGTCGATAACAGATCAGCTGCCTCTCTGCTTGCCTTTCTGTTTCACAGGAACAAAGCTTGTGCTTATTTCTACAACGGCCTTTTTGTCCCAAGAAGGCCTCCTGGTTTAGCTGTGTGACTAAATGCTGTTTGCCCTCTTCAGTAGACCTCTATTCTCAAGATTCCCTTGTTTTCTCACCATCCCATCTGAGATGCTTGTTAGTAACTGTTACAGGTCTTCTTTACCACTGAGGAAAGACGGAATCCTACTAGAGGCCAGAAAGAATGTTCCAGACATGGATGGAAGACCGTCACTCCTGACTGTTGACTTAAATACCCCTGAAGGTAGGGAGTGCTCCAGGTCTGCCACCAGGCTCCAAGGGTGGGTCTCCAAGGGGCTAGAAAATGCCCCACCAATTTGGCTAAAGTAAGAAAAAGATATAAAGAAAAAGTTACAGAAACTTGAAGGGTTAAGCTAAGTCACTGAGAGAGTTGTTGTAAGTTGCAGAGAAAATAAGGTTGATATATGGTTCAGGGTCGGTGCACAAAAGTAGACAGCAACTAATAGCTGTAGAAGAAGATACAGACAGACTGAGGAAGAGAAAGAGGGAAGAAGGTAAAAAGAACAGGAAGCTAGGGAAGAAAAGAGACAAGAGAGGAACATATACTGGCCACAGTAGTTAGGGAACCTAGGAAGATAGTACCTGGCAACAGAAGAGAATTCCTGGCTAAAGATCAGTGTGCCTAATACGAAGAAAAAGGACACTGGGTCAGGGACTGCCCAAGAAAGAACAAGAGGGGCCACTGGAGAGCTTCTTGGTCCTAGAGTGCTGGCTATGTACAGAGATAGAAGGGAAGTGTGGATACAGGGACCCAATGCTCTGTGCTCCTATGCCCCCCCCAGTGGGCCAATATCCAAAGACCTTGAGTGCAAGGGGCTACTGGCAACGAACAATACTTATGGACTGCCCGAAGAACAGTGGACCTTGGCGTGGGCCGGGTAACCCACCCACTAGTTCATGGTCATGCCTGACTGCCCCTATCCCTTGCTCATGAGAAAATTGCTCTCCAAAATGGCTTGCGTGTGCTAAAATGGCTGGGTGAGGCCATGTGTATGCATATCTACAGAGTGTTTATGTGGAGCTTAAGACCTGTCTCAGTGCACCAGTACCTGATGCTGGGAGATGTGTGTGTGGCTTAGTGCCGTTCTGCCTGGAACACATCATTCCTGCCAACCGGGCTCTGACAATTATCACCCAATCCAAGACTTAAACTGTGGTAGAGTGGCTGATGTTTTGCCTTTAAATGAAATGTCCCAGAGGATGGGATCACTGATCAGCTGACATGGACTAGATTCTCCACCTGTTGGGGGCAATCTGGTCACCTTGCTGCCCAATCCTGACCTGGAGCCACCACAGCACAAGTGTCAAGCACTGGCAGAAGCCCACGGGTGGAGGAAAGACCTCTGTGACTGGCTGATTGACCCCTGCTGAAAGCCGAGGACCTTGTCCACAGACGGGAACAGTCCTCTTCATGAAGGTCAGAGATAAGTGGGTGCTGCCATGGTGGGCAACAAACACAATGTCATCTGGGATGGCTGAACTTCTACCCCCCAGCACATCAGCGCTGCAGATGCCTTTACCATCTCTTGGATGCCCTGATGAAGCCAACAACTGTGAGTACTATTCATTGCTCAGGATATCAGAAGGAAGAGATTCAGTGGCATGGGACAGTAACAAAGCAGATAAAGTGGCTTGGAAAATGGCTATGCAGGATCCTATCCTGGTTACAGGCCTACAAGAGGCAGCCACTGGAAACTGGGATTGGACTAAGGGATGGCCTCACTTAAAATGTACAACAGAAGAAAAGGCCCAAATTGCTTAAAAGAAGAAAAAAAAAAGACAATGACACACTTGAGAAAAAAACTATATTCCTCAGAGAAAGATACGTCAGTAAGTAAATGCTTAACAAGAAAACAGGACAAAGAGACACATATTTCAGTTATCTGGAGTAGAGTCCTCTGCAGTAAGAACTAATGATTTTGATTTTGCTTGATGTCTGCTGTTATGTCCCTCATTTCATTTCAGATTTATGTATTAATTTATGTATTATCTCTCTGGTGTGTAGTTGTTTGAGGGAGGAGTAGTTTGTAGTTGTTTCTTTTGTGGATCTTCTGAAAAAAAATTCAGCTCTTGGCTTCCTTGAAGCTTTGTATTATTCACTTTGTTTCTAAATGTTTCATTCGAGCCCTGAGTTTATTTCCTGCCTTCAAATCCTACCAGACTCTCTATAGGATGAGGCTTTGCCTGACCTTGGTAAGAGCAGCATGTGATAAATGAAGCTTTTGCTGCTCTCTGTAGTGGTCAAAATCTCACTGAAAACCTTGCATAGCCCAGTTTTAGACTGTATTAAAGTAGCCCACCATTTCAGCGCTCCCTGCAAGGTGCCATGGGACAGTAGTAACATGAGTCTGCATGCACCTCGACAGATTTCAGTTCAGTCTTCTAACACATTTTATGAAAATTTATAGTGAGTTCATGGATGAACATGCGCGCGCAAACACACGCACACACACACACACACACACACACTCACACACTTTACTGACATGGTGCACATTCTTTGTACACCAAGAATAAAGTGAGCAGTGAGGAAAATACACCAATAATGGAATTGATGGAGGAAGCAGTGGGGAAGCTCATACTTAGAGTTACTTAAAGGCCCTCTGCAGGCTCTCCTTCTGTTGGAGGCTAAACTTGAAATTCAATGTAGTTCTTTATTTTCTTACTCTGTAACACACAAGACTAGGGTGGAAACTAGGGCTTTGAGCATTTTTGTCAGGTACAGTCACATTGAATTAAATCCTAGGGCTAGAACACTATTAATCTTCTACTAAATTACAGAGCAGCCTGGAGGAAGACACTCAGCCGACAATGTAGCCATCTCAAGACAGGCCCCGACAATGGCTAACAGACTTGATGAAGACTGGAAACGTTTGTTAATTCAGAGAGAAAAGAAGCCCCTCCGTCTACACTGTACTCTAAGGACAGTTTATTCAGGTAAGGAAGACATGAACTATTGTCTCATGTCACAGATGTTAGCACAAAGTATCCAAGGTATTGTATGCCAATGGTAGCATTAACAGAACAAAGCACACAGTGTCATGAAGACATAATTATGAGTTTCTGTAGCAAGACCCAGGCCTCTTCCAGGGTCTTAGATAGTAACAGAGAACCTCAAATACGGTAGTGATGTGATAGTGTGGTGTGAATCTAGCTACAACTAGCTTCTATTTTGTCACAGATGGCTCTTTTGTGTCATGGTCAGCTTATGATGAATGAGTAGAAGACCTAAGCTTGAGAATAAGTAAAGACTACATTGCTTCTCTAGCTGAAGAGTTTTTAAAAGCCCTGGTGTGACAGCAAATTTTGTGGACATTCTGGATTATTCCTCCTGTACTTTAACTCTCTGAGTCACCTGCACTCACAGTAAGTTAGTTCAATTCCATAAATTGGAATTTAGTCACCTGGAAAAAATGCTTTATCAATAGGATCCCAGATTTGCCACGGAAAAGGGGTAGCTTGAACTGTCCCACCTAGGTTTTGGGCTTGCACAGGCCTGCTCTCCAAAAGAAATGTGTGTTCACAGCTACAGGCTGCTTTCACTATGGATGCTCTTGACATTCCTCCCTAAATTGCTTACATTAAGATAATTTTCTTTCTATGGAAAAAATTCATTATGCCAAGCTGGCATACAGGAATCTAGTTTCTATTCTGTATTTTATAAGATGTGCTTAATATATATATGATCATCACTGATAATAGCTGAAAGATCTGCTCTAATATGGAAACTCGGTGATGCTGGAGGATGATCCTGAACCCACAATGAGCAGTGGGGACACCAGGCCCCACTACAGATGCCTGGCAACCTAGCACATTGAGCACGCACAGCTCTTTAAGTTACCTATGAATACACATCTCCTGAGATCTCTCTACTTCATTGGAGGTGATCCTGTCCACCTAATACAGCACATGCCCTGGAAGGACAAAAGCCACCTGCAGGAGCTATGGTGACTGACTCATAGATTAGAGTATCTGCTGCTCTCTCAGAAGAACCACATGGTCTCCAGTAATCATCGACAACAGGTAATGTGACACTTTCTTTTGGAGTATCAGGGAAATTCACCCAGGACAGGCCACAGACATAAAGTAGGAAAAAAAAGATCCATTGACATAAATGATAAAACTAAGTCTAATCTGCAACAATAAAAACACAGCATACTTATGGTCAAGGACAAGAGCATCTGTCTAAACCTGTTTCCCAACACGACTTTGAAGGTCAGAACCTCTGGGGTTAATACTGAGGTTGTATTGCAAGAAAAGCTGAAGCACATGGTTCTCCATTAGGATTACTTCTATATTCCTTTCTGAATGTTGTCGATTTTTTTGCAGCTGTATAGCAATGAGTGTATATTATTCAATATGTGGTGCACAGGGTCAATTATGATTGTGTGTTGTAGACTCTTATATACTGAGATTAGGAGAACACATGACAGCATGGATAAAGTATGGCAGGGGTTACACCATAAAGTGGCATCTGAGAGAAAGCCACATTATCCACACAGAAGACACTATCACACTGGGTACCCCTTGGTGACTTTGAATTCACTATTTAGCCCAGGCTCCCTTGAACATGCAGAGATCCATCTCTAGTTGTCAGTTCTAAGTCCACAGGAGGGGACAGAATCCTTGAATAAGAAAGATGGTCTTAAGATTCAAGAGATTAAAAAAAATCCATTTTTATTCTTAAGGAATACAATTAAGAACAAAACAGGATTAAAATGAATTAATATAAATATTTAAAAGTATTTTAAAAAATGAAAATAGTAACAAGAACATATAACTATGAAACAACAAAATGAAAACTTCAATTAAAATCAAAACAGAAATATTTCTAAACAGCATATTCTTAACGAACATTTAGAAGCACAGATGTATTGCTATTTCTCCTCTAGCACACATAATGAAAGGCGGTCCCCCAAGTTGTCTCTCAAGTGGTGTTTTCTGAAGAAGAAAGTGAGTAAGACCCTCAGATGTCCTACCCCGATACTCTAGACCAACAACTTTGCATTTAAAAAGCGTTCACGGGGAGGACATGGTCACAGACTTATCAATTCCCCTATTTGATACACCAAATGCCCAGAAGTGCCAGTAGGTTACAGGCTGAATCTTGGTTTACCTGCTCCAAATACTTTTTGTTCTGTAGAAAAATATTTGTAACACACATCCTCTAATATATAAAGCTAAGGATGACCCTGCCAGTTAGAGGAAGTCAAAGGAGTTCTAAGAACGCAAGGTCACTGCCACGGAGCACAATTCTCTCTCTGTTACTCTGTCAGATATTCACTGTATTTAAAGAAGCAATGAGAGTGAAATACATTGCTGCCCTGTCTAAATTCAGAAAAGTTGGACCCTCCATGACTCCTGATGGTGTTATTATATCAATGTAACCTAACAAATCCTCTTTATTTTTTTAATGTGCAGAAATTATTGCCACTATACTTCACTACGAATCATGTCTATACACATCATGAGCTTTGATTATGAAAGCTCAGAGTAAAAATCCTTAGTGACATAGCCTTACAGACAAAAACAACATTCATATGGCAATTATTAGCCAGTGAAGCACCCAGTGCTCAGAGCTGACAATGCCCCACTGACCAGCGTTCATTTAAACACATCCTTCACAGAGAGAGGGAAAGAAGAGCCAGCTTTCCAAGGCTTCTCAAAAAGGATTCTCATGTTCTGTGGATCTAAAAACAAACAAAAAAAACAAACAACAACAAAACCCAAAAAAAAAACAAAACCAATGCAGGAGAGGGAAATACCAGAAAGTTAAGCATGCCAAAAGGGGTCTCCTTTGAATTAAAACCTAAAGCCAAGGTACCACATAATCACATCACCAACTAGTTTTGGATAGTACTATATGAGCCTTTTCTTAAATGAAATCTACTGCACAATAGAGCATCAATAAATTAAAGGTCAGAGTGCACAAATCCAAATCAGTGGCAATTTGTAAAAAGCAAAATTGTCATTATCAGCTGCAAAGTTTGCCCAGTCAAACTGATTAAAATCACTGGATCAAATAGTTTGTATCTTTTTAAAACCTATCGACCTCTAAATATCCTTTTTATTATGAGGCGTCAGTTTTCTTAGTAAGATCCAACAGTTACTTAAGTAGATGAGTGAAGGAAAGTAATAGTCAGTGAACGTCTTTAAAGCTCTTCCCATTTTCACTCTTTAAAATGGTTAGGGAAGAACAGGAAAAGTAGATGCCATGATTCTAGCAAAAACAACTAAACAAAACAAGCCCAAAATAAAGAAACAACCAAGCAACACTAAAGCCAATTCACACAGATGGATCTTCATGCTCTCATCTGGGTAACTAACGCAGCTAGTTTAACTGGGATGCTTTTCAACTTTAAAAACTGTGATATGAGAAGATAGAACGTTAATGGATGCTTTTGAATTGGAATTTAACTTTGTTGAATATTATAACAGAGTATACTTATTACAATACAGTGTAGCACGTCTTTCTATTAGAAAAAAATTAAGATTCTTTACCTGTCTCCTTAAGTTAAAGGTGTGACATCATAAAGGGTGTCCAATGGCTGGATGGTTTTACAGTGCACACATATATTATGAAGTATGTCCTTAACAAATCTGATGGTTTCTCTTTCCGGAATTCCTGTCTTCACCTTTTTTTCAGTGGATTAGCTGTTCGAGGTAGAGTGACAGGACGCCCAGAATCCAGCCCACCATCCTGGTACTTAGCTTTCTTTTCAGATGGTTTCAATATCTCGAATGAACACATCAAAGTTTCATCCACACTCATCATACCACCAGCATTGCCAAAGTCGCCACAGTAATTTGGGGCAGAAAATAAAGTTACCAATTGTCTTTTAGCAAAAAATTTATATCCGTCTTCTACCACCTGATGGGCTCGACAAATAAAGTCTAAATCATGACGATTCAGAAATTTACTGACTACATCAGCTCCAAAAGTAAAAGAAACACCACGATCATTTTCTCCCCAGCCTTGTACATCCTTATCTGGGTCGGAGCACAGTAAATCACACAGCAAACCTATATCAGGTACGCCAGTGGGTCTCATAATTCTCCGAATCTGTTCCATAGACTGTGGGTCTGGTGACTCATGGTTTCCTGGTAGAAGAAAGAAGTTCTCCGGGTATTTGATTTTGTAAGCCAATGGCAAACAGATGGTTTCCAAAGACTGCTTTCCTCTGTCCACATAATCTCCTATGAAAAGATCGTTGGCTTCTGGTGGAAAACCTCCATACTCAAATAATCTCAGTAAGTCTGAATACTGTCCATGAATAGCTCCACAAATCTTCAGTGATGCTTCCAATTCCAAGAATAGGCTGGCTAAGAAAGATTTCACGAGACGTGATACACAGCCATCGGACTTCTGCTTCAGTCATCTGCACAATTTTTCCGGGATGACATCCTTGTACCTCCAGCAGGCGGGTGGTGAAGTTGTCCACGTTCAGCTCCCCTTCAGCCATCTTCTGGGCACCAGATTCTCCTCCCTGCAGCAGGAACAAAGGCTTCTCCCAGGTGGCTGCAGCAGTGGCAGCGGCTTGGCATTCTCACCTATGAGTCTCTATGCCTTTCTACCCCAGTTCCAACCCACCCCAGGCAGGGACCCTCCCCCCACCCACTCCCTGCCCAGCAGGGAGAGCATTCAGGCATGCCAGCCACCAGCAGCACCCACTAGAAATAAAAGGGGAAGCCCTTGGTCCTGCCAAGACTGAACCCCCAGTGAAGGGGCTTGTTGGGGGGAGGGTGGTAATGGGAAAAGGATGGGGATGGGAACACCAATACAGAAGGGGAGGGGGAGGCCTTAGGGGGATGTTTGCCTGGAAACCTGGAAAGGTAATAACAATTGAAATTTAAATAACAAATACCCAATTAATAAAGATGGAGAAAAAACAGAAAAAAGTGTCACACATTTAAAACAGAAGAATATGGACCCTAATTTTAAAGCACAGCTCTGTCAATTAACTAAACCTTTAAGGAAGCTCAGAAAAGCAGGCCAACCAATTATTTTCTCGGTTTAAGTATCTGTAATGTCGCATAAATAATAACGTCCATTTCTTGCTATTGTGGAGGAAACTAAATAGTTAATATGTAATCACGTAAGTTTTGAAGTACCATCCATTTTTCTGTTCATTAAATCAATCTTCCTCATTTCATTGATCAAGTATGTATGTTTTCTTTTCATAGTTACATGTATAACAAAACCAGTATAAAAACCTTCAGAATTGTATAAGCTTTCACTTTTAACAAATTAAATTAGCTATTCTTTGTATTTCAGCTGAACATTTAAATGTTCTTCATATGTCCAAATGCTAGTTTATTAGGTACCTATAAACTTTAAACTCTTTGCCTGAGAGCATGAGTACTATTTAATTATATAGGAACTACACTCAGGCTGTCTTTGTATTAGAAGCAATTATATCAGACTCTAAGAAAAATTACTTTTGCTTAGAAGTTTGTGTGTGTATGAGTGAGAGTGTGTGTGCGTGTGTGTGTGTGAATGTGTGTGTGAGTGTGTGTGTGTGTTGCAGCACATGAACAAACAGCTTTCAGGAGCCATTTCCCTCCTTCAGTCATGTGCATCCAAGGATTTAACCCAGATTGTCGCGGTCGGCAATCTTGGAGGTTCCAAGGATCCGCGGGGGGACCCCTGTTGAGGACACGTGTGGAGCGGAGACGGGATGGCGAACAGAGACACAGACACAGAGAGAGTGTGGTCAGCTGTTGTAACTTTACTGAGAGAGCATCAGACATTTATACACAATTTTTATTGTATAACAATCTTGGACCATGGCCAAGAACATTTGATTTTTCTGTAAAAAGGTATAGCTTGCTTTTTTTTTTTTTTAGACGAGCCGCAGTCAGCCAGCCTAGTCTAGTTTTCCGTTTGTCACATCAAGGAGGAAGTTTTAGGGGACCGCAAGTCTGGCATATCTTACGCCATCAGGTCTGTGTATCTAGTTCTATCGCTCTAGTTAACCCTTTGATCCCATCTTTGTTAGTCTGTAGATGTACATCCAAGGCTTGGGGCAATAATATTGTATGTCTGATCCCTGTCTAAAGTATCTGATGATCTGTGACCTTACCTCCCATTTCTCTTCTTCTGAGAGCACACACCAAGGAGGACGGGCTCTTGTCAATCTTTCTGACCAAGACAGTGACAAATACCTGACCCTATATCCATCCTTAGTAACCCACCTATCAAAATTCAAATCATATTCTCCAGTATATGGTAATGGAGCATCCGTTGGTCGATGCACATATGGTCCCCTGTAAGTACCTGGTTGCCACTACCTGTTTCTATACTCTGTAAAATATTCATAGCCGACCCAAAGCTCAAGGAATCATTTCTCAACAGTTCTACCAACACCCTAATAGAAGAAGCATCACTATCCTTATAAGTATAATTCTTTGTTAAATCTTATATTTTCTTATCTATAAGAGAAGACATAATCTGTAACCTTGGAGTCCCTGTCATCAGAGGCTCTGTCTGCTGTAAAGAGGAAGCAGGAAAGCTTGTGGTATTAGTGATCAAAAATAGATCACGACCTTCTGTCCTATTATTAAAGGAAGTCTCTATCTTGCCAAGATCATATTCAGAATCAAACAAAGAAAAAATAAAGAAATAAGTGTTGACAACGATCTTTCCCATGACCCAGATGTCCATCAGCCCAGAGCCAAGTTTGTAACAGGGGGCAAGTCCAGGTGCACATCTTCTTGGAGTCCGCCGCATGCAAGCAGGGGGCTTAACCACGTGTGGTGCGAACCCTCGAACGGGCTCCCACTCAGGCGTCATGTCTGCCCCGGAGCTCGGTTATCTCTGCTGCAGGCGCGGCAGTTCTTCCTTTTTTATTTTTTAAAAGCACCAAGTTGAGATCTGTTTGAACCTGGGCAATGGAATCTGTAAAGCATCGGAATATAATTGGGAAGATCATTAATATAACAACAAGTAGTAAAATCCCAACTCCAATAAAAATAAAATATTGTGTCCAATCGATTGGATTTAATGATTTAACTCTATCTGTAAAGGATCTTGTCAATCTAGAGAGGTCCACTGTATCTACATGTTGTTTACTCATTTCTGTGATTAAGGACATCAATTTCTGAATATTATAAGAAATGTTATCATCATCCCATATGTCTAGCAAATGTGTTTTGGTCCTTTCTCATTTTTCTGTAGCATTATAAGGTAAAGGAGTCACACAAATAAAATCATAATTAGCGTGACAGCGTGTGGCCATCTTAGTCTTAATGTTTGTAACATC